>NC_058135.1:189482983-189533950 GCF_016433145.1 Gracilinanus agilis | reverse complement strand
TCTTTTCCATAAGTCCCTCAGAATTGTCCTGGGTCATTGAATTGCTGCTACTCTCAAAGTTCATTACATTAGATTTTACCATAGTCTTCAGTGGAAGAGAGCGTCTGGTGATGGATCTTTTCTGGGTCAAGGAGGAGTGTTGGAATGCTGAGAACCTGGTGAGACTCCTTTAAATATCCCCTTTGAATTGAACGAGGGTAAGTTAGGCTGACTCTCTTTCTCTTCCCTTGGAGTTTCTGAAGGCTCTACCCTCAAGGAGGCTTCTCTTGCCTCTATAATTGTAAAAGGCCTTGTGGCTAGAAGCCTTGTTTAATATACCTCTGTGACCCTCTGCTGGGGCCTCTAAATTCTCACTAGGTCCGGGCCTCTGGTTCGGGTCAGAGTTTCTCTCTCTCAATTTCCATACCTTCAAACTTCCTAATTGTAAATAAACTTCCATAAGAGTCAATTTTGACTTGAGATTATTCTTAATTTATTATTGATAATAGTTCAATCTTCTGGTGACCATCTTTTAATATATTGAACCCAATCTTTGAGTACAATGTTCTTCTGGCCCTGCTCCTTTTACTCTGCATCAATTCCTGGAGGTCTTTCCATTTCACATGGAATTCCTCCAGTTTATTATTCCTTTGAGCACAATAGTATTCCATCACCAGCATATACCACAATATCTTCAGCCATTTCCCAATTGAAGGGCATACCCTCATTTTTCAGTTCTTTGCTACCGTAAAAAGCACAGCTATAAATATTTTCGTAGGAGTCTTTTTTATCTGTGATCTCTTTGGGGTACAAACACAGCAACGGTATGGCTGGATCAAAGGGCAGGCATTTTTATAGCCCTTTGAGAACAGTTCCAAATTGCCAGCCAGAATGGTTGGATCAGTTCACAACTCCACCAGCAATGCATTAATGTCACAATTTTACCACATCCCCTCCAACATTCATTATTCTCCCCTGTTATCATTTTAGCCAATCTGCTAGGTGAGAGGTGGTACCTCAGAGTTGTTTTGATTTGTATTTCTCTAATTATTAGTGATTTTGAACACTTTCTCATGTGCTAATGGATAGTTTTGATTTCTTTATCTGAAAATTGCCTATTCATGTCCCTTGCCCATTTATCAGTTGCAGAATGGCTTCATTTTTTATACAATCGATTTAACTCCTTGTATATTTGAGTAATTAGACCTCTGTCAGAGTTTTTCGTTATAAAGAAACAACAAACCTCTATATCTATATTTATATGTTGTTTCCCTTCTGATTTTGGTTGCATTGTTTTTGTGTGTGCACTGATAAACAACTCTCTTGGACAAACAATGGAGTGCTTCAGAATTAAATGAGACTATGAGATAGAGAGCATTTGAACTGTGCTTTCTTTTATTGTGCAAAAAACTTCCCTCATACAAGTCAATATTTTAAAGTAATATTCTTCTGCTATGTAGCCATAAATTATGAAGACTGGTCTCAGAAGACTTAGACTTAAGAGTAATCCAAGGAATAATGAAAAGATTGATGGAATGTATAAGTTGATTGTTAACATACCATCACAGCTTATCATGTGTAAGAAATGGCCTAAATCATGTCATCTCTGACATTTATAATAAGAAAAAAAGTTGATGGTCATATAGTGACCATAAGGTATAAGAGATAGATGATTTAAAAGATACAGAAGAAGGGTATGCTCTTCATTTGGGGAGTGGCTGAACAAATTATGGCATATGCTGGTGATGGAATACTATTGTGCTCAAAGGAATAATAAACTAGAGGAATTCTATGTGAACTGGAAAGACATCCAGGAATCAATGTAGAGATAAAGGAGCAGAGCCAGAAGAACATATTACACAGAGACCAATACACTGTTGTAAAATCGAATGTAATGGACTTCTGTACTAGCAGAAATGCAATGACCCAGGACAATTCTGAGGCATTTATGGAAAAGAACAGTACCCATATTCAGAGGAAGAACTACAGGAGTGGAAATAGAAGAAAAACAACTGCTTGAACATATGGGTTGAGGAGGACATGTTTGGGGATGTAGACTCGAAACTACCACACAAATGAACTATCAACAATTTGGAAATAGGTCTTGATAAATGACACATGTTAAAACCAGTGGAAATATGCATCAGCCATGGGTGGGGGGAGTGCAGGAGGGTGAAGGGGAAAGTAAAAGCATCAATTATGTAACCATGTTAAATTTTCTAAAAAATAAATATTAATAAATGTTTAAAAAATATATATGCACTCAGTTATATAAATTTTCCCCTTAGAACTGCTTTGGCCACATTCCATAAGTTTGGGTAAGAAATCTCATCATTGTCATTGTTTTCAATGAAATTATTAATTTTTTGTATGATTTGTTCTTTCACTAAATTATTTTGGAGAATCATATTCTTTAGTTTCCTATTAGTTTTTGTTTGTCTCTCCATGTATTCTTACTAATAACTATTTTTATTGCATTATGATCTAATAAGGTTGCATTTATTATTTCTGCTTTTTGCATTTGTTTGCCATGTTTCTATTTCCTATTACATGGTCTTTCTTTGTGAATATTTCATATGCTGTTGAAAAGAAGGTGTATTCCTTTTTGTCCCTATTTATTTTTCTCCATATATCTATAAACTCTAATTTTTCTACAGTTCCATTCACCTCCCTTATCTCTTTCTTATTCATTTTTTGGTTTGATTTATCTAGGTCTGAGAGGGGAAGGTTGAGGTTCTCCACTAGTATAGTTTTGCTTTCTATTTCATTCTTAAGCTCCACTAGCTTCTCCTTTAGAAATTTGTTATCTAGAAATTTGGTGCATATATGTTGAGTACTGATATTACTTCATTGTTCATACTGCCTTATATTAGGGTGTAGTTACCTTCCCTATCTCTTTTAATCATATCGATTTTTAATTTGGCTCTGTCAGAGATCATGATGGCAACCCCTGCCTTCTTTTTCTCATTTGAAGCCCAGTGGATTTTGCTCCAACCTTTCATTTTTACTCTTTGTAAGTCTGTCTGTCTCATGTGTATTTCTTGTAGACAACATATGGGAGGATGTTGTTTTCTAATCCACTCTGCTATTTGCTTCCTTTTTGTGGGCCAGTTCATCCCACTCACATTCAGAGTTATAATTATCCACTGTTTATTCCCAGACATTTTGATTCTCTCACCTTGTCCTGTCTTATCTTCTTTCAATATTCCTTTCTATTTTTTCAATATTCTATTTTCAATATTCTTTCTAAAGTGTTTTCTTTTTAATCACTTCCCCTAATCCCCTCCCTTATTGTACCTCCCTTTCTCCCCTCTCCATTCTTATTTCTGTCTTATTCTTCTTTAGGATCTTTTTAAGCTACACTCTCACCCTCGCCCTCTCACTTCCTAGTGTTACATCCCTCTCCACCAGTCCTTTTATTACCCTTCTACTCTATAGGGCAAGAATCAATTCTCTGCCTCAAAGGATCAGATTGTTCTTACCTCTTTAAGTTGATTTAAATGCACTTAAGTATTAAATCTTTCCTCTGTCCAACCTCTTTACACTTACAGTATATTATTATTCTTCCCTGTTGGCCCCACATGCTTCTTCATGGAATATAAATTTGCTCCATTTTTTGTTTTCCCATTTTTCTTAATATTACTTTCTTCCCTCCTCAAGTTTTGTATATATTTTTACATACATATACATATATATGTATATATATATATATATATATATATATATATATATATATATCACTTGACATTTCATCCTATACAGTTTGTCCCTGTTCCCTCTATGTAAACTTCTTCTAGTGACCCTGTTGGTAATAATAATTTTTAATATTTGCCAATATTTTCTTTACTTCTTGTGATACAAATTGATCAAAATTATTAGGTCCCTTAAAGAAAAGATATTCCCCCTCCCCCTCTCTTAATTACCTTTTGGTGATTCTCTTGAGTTCTGTGTTTGGGCAACAAACTGTCTGTTTAATTCTGTTTTTTTTTTATGAAAACTTGGAAGTCCTCAATATTATTGAATGACCATAGTTTCCAATGCTAAAATATAGTCACTTTTGCTGGATAGTTGATTCTTGGTTGTAGACCCAGTTCTCTTGCTTCTCGGAATATTATGTTCCATGCCTTCTGGTCCTTCAATGTAGATGCAGCCAGATCCTGTGTTATCCTAACTGTGGTTCCCTGATATCTGAATGACTTCTTTTTAGCAATGTGTAATATTTTTTCCTTTGTCTGGTAGTTTTTCAATTTGGCTATAATATTCCTGGAAGTTGTCAGTTGTGGATTAAATGTAGGAGGTGATCTGTGGATTCTTTCAATTTCTACTTTTCCCTCTTGTTCAAGAATGTCAGGGCAGTTTTCTCTGATAATTTCTTGTAGGGTGATGTCTAAACTTTTTCTTTTGTCATGATGTTCTGGTAAACCAATGATTCTTAAATTGTCTCTTCTATTTCTCTTCTCCAGATCTTTGGTTGAATCAATGAAGTGTTTCATATTCTCCTCAAATTTTCATTTTTTAAAAATTTTGTTTTATATATTTTTGCTGCTTTCTTTAGTCATTTGCCTCTACTTGCTGAGTTCTATTTTTAAAGACAAAATTTCATTCCTGGCTTTTTGGTCATCCTTCTCCTTCTGGTCTGATTTTCTTTGTAGATCATCTTTTGCCTTATTTGTATAATTTTCAAGTTGGCCAATTCTGGCTTTTAAGACTTTATTTTCTTGTTTTAGTACATGTATTTCCTTTTTCAATTTGTCTTCAGTCTCTCTTGATTGCTTTTTGATTTCCTGAAGTTCTAGAGTTAATTGAAGTTTGAGATCTTCCAAAGCTTGTATCCAATTCACTGGAACTTCTTCCTCTTCTTCTATTTCTATTTCATTTTCTCTCTTCATTTCCTTGAAATCATTTCTTTTATTTTTTTCTGTTGTTTACTCATATTTTTTTCCTTTTCTGTTCTCCTAGTTTGAGCAGATGTATTTAATGATCTTTGATGTAATATCTTCCTCCACCTGGCAATGAAGGTTTGTAATTACTTTATGTGCCCTCTGAAGACTTTTTGTCTTTCCAATTGTTTGTATTTAGCCTGTATTCATTGGATTAATTTGTACTTCTTAAACTGCCCTGAGGCTTAACCCTTAAGAGGAGAAAAAACTTCGGGGGAGAAGAATGAGAGTTTTCGCTGAGCTGAGCTGTCCAGCAGTAAGGTCCCCCTGCACTCTACTTGTGTTTGATCTGTTTTTTTTCCTCTTGAAGCCTTTTGTTCTCTATCTTGGTGTGAGGAAGCCAAGTGATCTGAGGTTTGGCATCTCTAAGCCTCCTTTTCTTTAGGGTGTTTTTGCTGTGTTTCTCTGGTTTTCTCCTCCAGTGATATCTCCAGTGCCTGTGTTCAACTCCATGAATTGAGTCCAGCACCAGCAAGGTCCTTTCTCCAGTCTGGTGCTCTCATCCGCCCTGAGATTTCAAGGGCCTCTGGAGACTCTGCACAACACCTGGGGGAAGGCATCCTGGGATTCCACTTCTATACCCTTAGACTCAACAGTTCAAGAGTTGAAGTCTTTTCCCTGGTGTATTTCTTTAGTTGTGCAGCAGTAGGGTTCCCCCTGCTCAGTTCCATTTTTAGATGTGTTCCTCTTTCTTTTCAAAGTGCATTGTTTTCTATTTTGGTGTGTGAAGGTGTGGATGTTTTAAGATTTGCTCCATCTAAGCCTCCATCTTCCTAGAATTCCTTGATAACCTTCTTTCCTTATTTTTGTGGTCCCTGTTTTTATTATTTTGATTCTTCCCACTTTTCTTTGTATCAATTTCTCTTTTTTCTATATATTTGTGAATTTTTCATATTCATCATTTATCATCATCATGACCCTATTCATCATTCTTGTGTATCAGTAATATTCAGTTTTATTCTTATACTATTTACTCAGTCTTCAATTCATAGGCATCTGATTTAGAATGGTTTGGAAATACTACTCAGAAACTTAATCTGCTGTCTAACCTTGTTTAACTTCCTCTCAAAGTAATGCTGAGGCTTACATTTTTTGTGATATTATTTTGAAATTTTTTTCAGTCAAGTTTTAACATTTGCATTTGTCATTGTCATAATAATGACAAGAGATGTTCATATCACAATTTAAGATACTTGAAGTATGTCACATATTTAATAACCTAGCTAACATTGATTAAAGACCTAATATGTGTCAGGTACAATGTTAGATCATGGGGATATAAGTACTGATAATAAGCATTCCTTCTCTCAAGGCAGTTTTGTGGTTAAGATGGCAGCAGAGTAAAAAGCAGCTGCTTAACCTCTCCTAACCCACCATACAAGACTCCTCAAGAGGATATAAAAAACAAATCCAGACAAATGAAGGGACCCCACAACAAGGCACAACATTGAAGGTACATGAGATCAGGGCATTTCATTGCTATAAAGGGGTGAAATAGCTCTCACTAAAAAGCAAGCTGAGCAACCCCCTCCCCCCACACCACCTACAGTGCTAAAGCCAGCACCCAAAAGTTAGAGCAACTTTGGGGCATTCATTAAGTTCTTGGCAGCTCACCAGGGGCTGCTCTTGTGAGCAGCAAGACATAAGGCTAAAGAACCAGCCTTTGAACACAGACCTTGAGCTCAGGTACAGATGCAGGCATGGACACAGGCATGGACTCAGGCATGGACTCAGGCACAGACTCAGGCACAGACTCAGATCATGATGCCAGGCACTGACCTTGGGTGGGGACCCAGGGTAGAGTGGTGCATGACTGTGGAAGCAGTGCCCTGACATTGTTAAAGGAGCTTCAGGTAGAGGAACAAGCAAGGGGAACACCAGGAGGCTTGACCCTGAGAACAACTAGACCTGAGACCTCAGAAGCATAAAGAGCACAGATAGATTCTGGGCATGAGGATAAAGCTGAGAGTTTGCTGGGCTAACAATGGCAAGCCAAACACAAGAACCCCAGAAGAGAAAGATCGAGAAGAAATCTTTAACACCCAACAACTTTTACACAGAAAAAAACCCAGATAACAGAGCAAATAGCAGAGGAAGACAAACAAGTAAGCATATCCAAACCTTCCCCCCAAAATGAAAACTGGTCACAAGCTCTTTAAGAGTTCAAATCTGAGATTATGAGAAAGATGGAAGAGATCTGGCAAGAAAATAAAAGTTTAAAAGGCAGAATTTTGCAATTGGAAAGTGTGGTTCAGAAATCAAATGAATTGATAAGCAAATTGAAGACCAGAAATGACCAGCTGGAAGCCATGAAGAACCAAACAGACCAGATTGAAAAGGAAAACCAAAAAATTATAGCCAAAAACCAGTCTCTAAAGGATAGAATTGGGCAATTAGAATCCAATGATCTCTCAAGACAGCAAGAACAAATAAAGGAAAGTCAAAAGACTCATAAAATAGAAGGAAACATGAAATATCTCACTGAGAAATTGACAGATCAAGAAAACAGGTCTAGAAGAGACAATTTGAGAATCATTGGTCTTCCTGAAAAAGCAGAAATTAATAGAAATTTGGACTCCATACTAAAAGAAATTATTGAGCAAAACTTCCCTGAAGTTCTTCAAAAAGAAGGCAATATAGACATTGAAAGGATCCATAGATCACCCTCTACACTAGACCCTGAAAAGACAACCCTCAGGAATATAATGACAAAATTCAAGAGCTTCCAATTAAAAGGAAAATATTACAAGAAGCCATAAAGAGACAATTCAGATATCAAGGAGCACCAATCAGAATCACACAGTATCTGGCAGCCTCCAAACTACAAGACCACAAGGCTTGGAATATGATATTCAGAAAGGCAAGAGAACTGGTTCTACAACCAAGGATCACCTACCAATCAAAACTGACTATATACTTCCAGGGGAAAGTATGGGCATTCAACAAGATAGAAGTTTTCCAAGTATTTGCACAGAAAAGACCAGGACTAAATGGAAAGTTCAATATCCAAACACAAAAACCAAAAGAAACATGAAAAGGTAAATAAGAAAACTCTTATGTTTAAATTTGCCTCTTTAAGGGCTTTAATAAGATCAAATTATTTGTATTCCTATATGGAGAAATGTTAGGTGTAATCTTCAAAAACTGTACTCATTATTATAGTAATTAGAAGAATTACTCACAGGAAGAGGTTGGAGCACTAAATGGTCTAAGATGAGATGGGGGGGGAAGAGGGGTGAATAGTAGATGGCACCAAGAGAAACTTCAATGAATAAGAAAAATAGGATATTCTATACCACAGAAAGAGGTCACGGGAATGGGAGGAGATGAATACTATCATAAGAAGAAGATAAAGAGAGCATTAAGAGGTAATACTTAAACTTTATTCTCAGTGTAATTAACCCTGAGAGGGAAGAATAGCTTTATCCATTGGGATATAGAATTCTATCTAACCCTACTGAGAAAGTCAGAAGGGATTAACCAAGGGGAGAAGGGGAGTGGGGAGGTCAAAAAAGGGAAGGGAAGAGAAGGGGGAGGGAATACATTAGGCCTTAAAAGCAAAAAGAGGGGAATAATAAGGGAGGGGGTGGAAAGGGAAGTAAATCAAGGTGCGGACAAGGGGGACTGGTATAAAACAAACCACTGGTTTAAAAGGAAATATCAAGAAGACGGGGTAGAACTAGGAGAGGATACCAAAATGTTGGGGAATACACAACTGATAATTATAAGTCTGAATGTGAATGGGATGAACTCACCTTATAAAATGGAAGCAAATATTAGAGTGGATTAGAAACCAAAATCCTACCATATGTTGTCTACAAGAAACACAAATGAGGAAGGTGGACATACACAGGTTTAAGATCAAGTGCTGGAAGAAAATCTTTTGGGATTCAAATGGGAAAAAGAAGGCAGGAGTGGCAATCATGATTTCTGACAAAGCCAAAGTAAAAATAGATATGTTTTTTAAATTTTTAAATTTAAAAAATAGATAATTACATCCTGATAAAAGGCAGTGTAGACAATGAGGAAATAACAGTACTCTACATGGAAGCAGCAAATGGAATAGCATCCAATTTCCTAAAGGAGAAACTGCCTGAGCTCTAGAAGGAAATAGATAGTAAAACCATACTAGTGAGAGATCTAAATATTCCTCTTTCAGATCTAGATAAATCAAACAAAAAAAATAAATAAGAAAGAGATAAGAAAGGTGAGTGATACCCTAGAAAAATTAGAGTTAAGAGATATGTGGAGAAAAATAAATAGGGACAAAAAGGAATACACCTTCTTTTTACCTTCACATGGTACATTCACAAGGACTGACCATGTAATAGGGCATAGAAACTGCAAAAAATGCAAAAGAGAAGAAATAATAAATGTAACCCTTTCAGGTCATAATGCAATAAAAATAATAATTAGTAAGGGCACATAGACAGGCAAATTAAAAACTAATTGGAAATTAAATAATATTGTTCTTCAAAACCAGTTAGTTAAAGAAGAAGTCATAGAAACAATCAATAATTTCACTGAAGAGAATGACAATGATGAAACATCCTACCAAACTCTGTGAGATGCAGCTAGGGCAGTACTCAGGGGGAAATTTATATCCTTGAGGGCATACATTAAAAAATTAGAGAGGGCAAAGTATATAAATAAGTCTTGATGGATCACACACGTTAAAACCAGTGGAAATGTGAGTTGAATATCGGGTGGGGGTAATGGGGCTGAAGGGGAAAGTAAAAACAAGAATCATGTAACCATGGAAAGTCTTTCTAAAAAAAAATTTAAGGCAGATTTGTGACATCCTCACAACTTACCATTTGATGATATAATCATTGCAAATATTGTTAGATCCATTTAACCAATGAAGAAACTGAGGAACAGTTTATCTAAGTGACTTCCTTAAAGTGGGAACATTTAGTTTAAACTTAATTCAATAAGCATTTATTGAGTACTTTCTATGAGCAGAATCCTCTACCAAAGGCTAGGAAAACTAAATATGAAACTATTCCTGCTCTCAAGGATCTTTAGACCCTCTTTCAAAGAAAAGCAACTAAAGTTGTATGATAAAGGGTAAATCACTTATCTTTTAGGAACCTTCATTTCCTAATCTGTAAATTGGGAAAGTTCATAAAGGTGATGTGAGTCTCAGGGAGTAGTTTGAGAATCAACTGATTTAATCTTTGTGCAAGTCTACAAATCTTTTATTGTTGTTCAGTCATTTTAGTAATGTTTGACACTTCATTTGGGTTTTCTTGGCAAAGATGCTGTAGTGGATTGCCAGTTTCCTCTTCAGCTAATTTTACACATGAGAAAATTGAAGGATACAATGATCCCTCACCTGTTGTGGAAGTTATGTTTCAGAGACCCCCACAACAGGTGAAAATTTGCGAAGTATTGACATTATATTTTTTATTATTTATAGATATTTTAAGTCTTTATAAATCCTTCCCACTCTCCTATAAACCTTTTCCACACTCTTATTAATCTTTCCCACACTATTATGAATAGTTCATATGCTCTTAAACACTTTCTACACTCTTTTTTTTTAAATTTAATAATGTTTATTTTTTAGAAAAGTTAACATGGTTACATGATTCATGCTCTTACTTTCCCTGCCCCTTCTACTTCTTCCCCCCTCCCCCCATAGCTGATGCGCATTTACACTGGTTTTAACATGTGTCATTGATCAAGACCTATTTCCAAATTTTTGATAGTTGCTTTGGTTTGGTAGTTTTGAGTCTACATCCCCAATGATGTCCACCTCAACCCATGTGTTCAAGCAGTTGCTTTTCTTCTGTGTTTCCATTCCTGCAGTTCTTCCTCTGAATGTGGGTAGTGTTCTTTACCATAAGTTCCTCCGAACCGTCCTGGGTCATTTCATTGCTGCTAGTACAGAAGTCCATTACATTCTATTTTACAACAGTATATTGGTCTCTGTGTAAAATGTTCTTCTGGCTCTGCTCCTTTCCCTCTGCATCAATTCTTGGAGGTCTTTCCAGTTCACATGGAATTCCTCTATTTTATTAGTCCTTTGAGCACAATCGTATTCTATCACCAGCATATACCACAATTTGTTAAGCCATTCCCCAATTAAAGGGTATACCCTCATTTTTCAGTTTTTTGCCACCACAAAAAGTGTGGCTATAAATATTTTTGTACAAATCTGTTTATCTATGATCTTTTTGGGGTACATCCCCAACAATGATATGGCTGGATCAAGGGACAGGAGACTTTCTACACTCTTAAACCTACATAATTTTAGCCACATTTTATGAAAACTTGACAAAAATATAACTCCACAGAGTAACACTAAATGCAATGATTAGACATCGATGTGAAGTAGACAAGGAGAGATGCTGAACATATGGGAACAGTGTGGGAGGGCAAACATACCAATGCTACAGTCATTGAATGCATCAGCACCCAGTATACAAAACACAGTACTGTGGTTGGTTGCCTTTCATTCCATCAGTCAATAGTGTGCCAAACTTGCACAAGTGGTAGTGGCATACTGCATTTCCATTATGTACAGTAAGCTATTCATCTACAAAATTCCATGGGGATAGCAAAAATTCCATTACACAGACTTTTATATATATATATATATACATATATATATATATTCGTTTATTTATTTTTAAATCTGCAATACTGTGAAGCCACAATAAATGAAATGTGATCTAGCAAAGGACTACTATACAGGGGTAAGTGACTCGCCCAAATTCACACAGCTATAATTATCTGAGGTCTTGCTTGAAATCAGGAAGATTAGTCATCTTAACTTGAGACCTAGTTATTTCTTTACTCTTAAAGTTAAGATACTTATGTTTAAAGTTTAAAATTGCACCAAGACTTTTGGAATACCATGTGTGAGTTTTCATTATAATTGTTAACTATAAGTGGGAATATCTTTAAAATCATGGTCTATCTGAAAATGGAAGGGAATGCCTCTGGGGTAATATTTATGTAGCATTAAATTTTTTTTTAACAAAGTCTAGATGAGTACTTGCTCATGATTTTGTAGAAAGGCTATGCCATAGAAGGACAGTATTGAATTAACCCATCAAATTTCACCTAACTCTGGGTTTCTATGGGTCTGTGACATATTTGATAGAGTGTACTATGCTCAACTGAAACAAATGGATGAATTATGACATGAGACAAAGATCTAATATTTCTTCCAGGGATCTTTCAGCCTAGAGCAATTTAAAGTGAATGCACATGTGCCCACATAACTATATATATATATATATATGTATATATATATATATATACACATACACAGATGTATAACATAATATAGCATTACATTAAATATCATGATACACCATGTCCTATTGTATGTTAAAAGTGTAAGAGAGTTATAAAGTTGAAAATTCAGAGAGAAATATGTTCCCCTAAATTTCTAAAATATGTGTAGATACATTTTGTATTTAATAATACATGTGAAGTTTATGAAGGTATTCTGAATGACTAGTACTGTATACAATTGAAATTTTTTTCCTGGATGGTCTGAACCACTTTAATTCACTCAAAATTGATTAAGAATCTGCTGTGCATAATATCTATGACTATGCTTTAGAGAAAGTACAAAGACAAAATAATAAGGCTTAACACTATAATAAAAGAACTTATGCTTTAAAAATAAAACAAAAAAGAAAAATTCAAAATTGAACATGGGGAATTCTAACAGAATTTTGAGCTACTTTGAATCCAAAGAGATTAAAAATACCTTCCAGCAGTGGAGGATTTCCAGTGAAAGCATATTTGTCTCACTCCTCAAACGGCCAGGGAATGCTGCATTACATAAATCAGTGGACATGCCAGTGTCCACAGAGGGTCCCAGCTAGATGGGAGCACTTGAAAGGATATATTTTCCTTTTTTTTATATTCAGCAGATCACAAAAATACTGTTGAAATTATGACTGCCAGATAGATGTAGGGGTGTCCCTGTGGACGAAATGAATTCTCTTCTTCAGGGAGTAAAGGAAGTATCAGGAAAAAAATGATATTGGGGTTAAGTTCTCTGCTACTCCTCCTCAAGCTCCTTTCCTTAAGCAGTTGCAAAAAAAGAAAAAGAACATGAAAGTATATAAATTTTCCAAGACTATTGCCAACTACCACACCACCATGATGATACCCCTGCTTTTATAGCAATCATATCTAAAACCACATAGTCAACAGCAGCAATGTAAAACATCACATGTTGAAAATAGTCCCTTAGTTTATATCAATTATAGAGTAGCAGTAGTCTTTAAAATGATATACCCTTCCATTGTATTAGCCAACTTTTTTGGTAAAATTTCACATGGAATTATAACTCAGGAGAAGCACCTTTTAGCCCAGATGTGTATCATTACTAGAAACCTTTATATCTCATTTTCAAAATGCAGATTTTCTTTCTCTCTGGTACTTTATTGCATTTTTATTTATCTTTGACATTGGAAATGGTAAATCATGTCAGGAATGAAACAGCTGTATAATCACTATCACTTCCACAATCAATTATCCACCAATTTATCTCTACAACTCTTCTGTAGGTATGGATTGAGGAAGATTATTGATTTCTTGGTAAGCATTATATTTTGACACCTATTCATTATGCTATATATTGTGATGACATTTAATATTTTATATATTATACAGTTTATATTGGATAGCTTACCATCTGAGGGAGGAGGAGGAGTAAAAGGAGGGAGAAACTTTGGAACTCAAAAATTTTTAAATGAATGCTTTAAAATGGTCAAAAATGTTAATGGGAGAAAATCAAATATTATTTGAAGGATATACATATTTCATGTGTGTGTACTTATTTTTTATTTTCCATTAATCAAATAAAATGATGAAGTATTATTCAACAAAGAGAATTATTTTCTTCCACTAGGTTGCCTTGCTCTGAGGATATAAAACAGATTGTACACTACGAAATTAAATGACATGATATTAATGAGCTTTCATAATATCCTTCTGTAGAAGAGGCATTTGTAAATATTAGAACACATTTTTGGACTCTTCATAAAAATGAAAATTATAATCTTGGAAAATAACTTTGTATCAAAGAGCTGATTCTAATATTCATTTAGGCCTTTATTTTTACATTGTGTTTAGAGAGCCATCCACCAAAGTAGAAGCCTTCTTCTGTGTCTTTTAAATCATCTATCTCTTATACCTTATGGTCACTATATGACCATCAACTTCTTTTTCTTATTATAAATGTCAGAGATGACATGATTTAGGCCATTTCTTACACATGATAAGCTGTGATGATATGTTAACAATCAACTTATACATTCCATCAATCTTTTCTTTATTCCTTGGATTACTCTTAAGTCTAAGTCTTCTGAGACCAGTATTCATAATTTATGGCTACATAGCAGAAGAATATTACTTTAAAATATGGACTTGTATGAGGGAAGTTTTTTGCACAATAAAAGAAAGCACAGTTCAAATGCTCTCTATCTCATAGTCTCATTTAATTCCGAAGCACTCCATTGTTTGTCCAAGAGAGTTGTTTATCAGTGAACTTTCTGTCCTATATAAATCATTGCACATATTATATTCTTCATCAATTTATTTTTCTATTTTTTTCTAAGTGAGGTACTTGTCTGACCAACTTTTAGTGGTCAGGAAACTCATCAACTTGGCCTTACAGGATTCCAGAACTCAATGAAATCAGCAAAAAGTCATCTAAAACAGAATGAAAAGAAGAAATTTACCAATTTAGAATGATATTCCTGCAAATCGAATTTAAAAAGCATAACCTTTAGCATAATATCACACCCCTTTAGCAAGCCCATATCTCCTTAGTTCACCATTCCCTTAATTCTATTAAGCCTAGGAACATTAGAAATATTTTATTACAAATTTTGGAGAGAAATCATGTACAATTTAACACATATGAAGAGTAAGTTGCTTGAGAAGAAAATTTTCAGCTATTTTTGCTTTGAGTCAAAAGGCTATTGTCTTTGGCAAAAAAATAATAAACACAAAGTAATTCTGTAATTTCTATGAGTTTAATTCAAATGCTTTACCCTAAAGATGAAGTCTTCAACAGAGAATTGCCTCTAGGATTCTGCCTTTTTCTTTTTTGCTAAATGTACAAATTTTTCTCATAAAGATTTATTTCATAAAATATGATCTCTTTCAATTTGTCTTCAGTGGTAGGGTAATTATTCCATTCATTATATTTGTCCTTCTTTTGGCATATCCTCCTTCAGAGAATATCATAAAATTTCATCCATATCTTATAAACTGTGTCATTGACAACATAATTTTCTTTTCAATAAGTATTTTGTTAGTCATTAATTTGGTAATTTTCTATTTTCTGACACAGGAAATGAGGACATAACTAATATTTATATAGCATTTTAAGTTTGGTAATATTTGTGTCTTTTATTTCATTTGAACTTACAACAACCACATGAAATAGAGGCTATTTTCATTCCAATTATATAGGTTAAGTAACTTGCTCAAGATCTCAGAGTGTAAGGATCAGAGGAAGGATTTGAATTTATATTTTTCTTACTCAAATCCAAATTTCTATCCCTATACCACCTAATTTCCTCTGAATATATAGTATTAAATGTCAAATATTGTTTAATTTTCATCAATTTTAAGAATAATTCGCAATTAAACAATAGTAGATTTGTTTCTTTTTATTTTCATAGTTGCTTTTTTTTATGCGACCCACATATTACATTAATTTTCGTTTAACTTCCTTTTTCTGTTTGATTACTTTTGTAAGGGTTAAATTAAGGAGTTCAACAAAGTGAGGAAAGCAGTTTAACAGAAACTTTATTTAATTTAAGAAAAAAGTACAGATAGAAAGATAGAAAAGAAAAAAGAGAGATTATTAATCTTATACCCCATAAGTATACCTAAAATTCCTTATTCTACCTAAAATTTCCAAAAACTATCTCTGTCTTCTGAGGACAGTTTCTTCTGCCTAAAATGCCAGGCCTATAAACCCTACTCTATCTATAAGTTATTCACTAACTACCTAACTCCCTAAAATAATAGACAACCACCACTCACTCAGTCCTTCAATCAGTTTTTTTATGGCAGCCCATCTATTAATAAGCCAACTGCCAGCAGATCCTTGCCTCAGAGAAAGACCTCCTATTCTCTAGAGATCCTCAACTGTCAAGGGCTACTTCCTTTATCTCCTCACTCACCTACTGTTCCCACTAACTTCCTGTGAGATAACAGGCTACTTCCTGACAAAGGTTGAATTTCCCAAATATATAAGGAACTAAGTAAAATTTACAAAAAATCAAGCCATTCCCCAATTGTCACATAGTCAAAGGACATGAATAGGAAGTTTTCACATGATGAAATCAAAACTATCAATAAGCACATGAAAAAGCATTATAAAACTCCCCTGATTAAAGAAATGAAAATAGAAACAACTCTGAGGTATCACCTTACCCCTAGAAGACTGGCCAATATGGAAGCAAATCAAAGTGATAAATGTTGGAGAGGATGTGGCAAAATTGGTACACTAATGTACTGTTGGCAGAGTTGTGAATTGGTCCAACTATTGTGGAGGGCAATTTGGAAGTATGTCCAAAAGTCTTTAAAAGAATGCCTGCCCTTTGACTGAGCCATACTACTGCTATTTTTGTACTCCAAAGAGATAATAAGGAGTAATACCTGTACAAAAATATTCATAGCTGCTCTCTTTGTGGTGGCAAAAAAATTGGAAAATGAGGGAGTGTCCATCAATTGGGGAATGGCTGGACAAATTGGGTTATTTGATGATGTTGAAATACTATTGTGCTGAAAGGAATAATGATCTGAAGAATTTCTAAGTGGACTGGAAAGAACTCCAGGTATTGATGCAGAGTGATATGAGCAGAAACATGAGAATATTATACATAGAGACTGATACATTGTGGCACAATCAAATTTAACAGACTTTTCTACTAGTAGTAATGCAATGATCCAGGACAATACCAAGGAACTTATGAGAAAGAATGCTATCCACATCCAGAGAAAGAACTGTGGGAGTAGAAATGCAAAAGAAAAACATATGATTGGGGTTTTGGCTTTAAAAGATCACTCTATTGCAAATAAGAGTAATATGGAAATAGGTTTTGTTTTGAGTAATGATACATGTTTAACCCAGTGGAATTGTTTATCAGATCTAGGAGTGGGGAGGGAATAGGGGTGGGAAAAATCATGAATCATGTAACTATGGAAAAAATATTCTCAATAAACAAATTAATTAATTAAAAATAAATTGAAAATGAAATAAAAAAGTTAAAACTGGGAACATTTTTATGAACTGGTTCAGTTTGCAATGAACAGAACTAAAAGGTCAATTTATATAATAGCAACACTATTACAAAGAAAGGAAGCAAGATACAGAGGGATTTAAGAATCTGATCAACATAATCATGAAATCAGAGAGCAGATGAGGAAAACTGAATCCTCTCTCATGACAAAGATAAATTCAAGATGCATAGTAAGATACATATTGTCTAACTTGGCCAAAATTTATGGGGAGTTGATTTGCTTGATTATGAATGTGATACATTTTTTCCCTTTTTTAATTTGGAGGGGAGGAAGAAAGAGTGGATGTCAGGAAAGGAGAATCTAATGTTAAGTACTATAATATAAAAAAAATTAAAGGGTGACTGCAATATTTTTTAAAAAGCATTAGGAAATAGAAAAAGTTCCCTGGGAATTACAACTGAAAAAAGTTGAACTTAACTTTTTTATAATAAAGTGATGTGTATATAAAGACATTTGTAGCTACATACAATATTTTTCTCTTCTATTCTTTATATAGAGATAATTTTATCATCTGGTATTTGTTAAGAATTTAAAAGAAAGAAAATGTTTTATTTCATCAGCCATACATCTTGAGAAAAAAGTATAGTATAAATTCAAAATTAAAGTTCGATAATTTCTGAGTTGAAATGGTTTCTAGTATCCTTGTTAAGTTACATTTTATATCAATTAACATCTTCATGTTTTGCCTTTTACATAAATTTAATGTTACCCTTTCTCTTACTTAGCAAAAAAAAATTCTCCCATTTTGCCTATCTCCCCATTCCAGGGAACCATCCCTAAAATAAGGACAGTTATCAAGGGTTGTTTATAGGGGCCCTTGAGTGGGTTCTTAGAGAAAGCTGCTTATGAGTCTGGGAAAACTCCCCTCCCTGGGCGACTGCCACAGTACAGTCCCTTGGTGATAAAATTTCACAGTTATTCATAACAGGCAGGAGGCTTTGAGTCTTCTGCAGCATAGGTCTGAGTAAGTGAAGGCAGGCAGGCTTAAAGGAACAGAGACACAAAAGCAAAGAGCAATAAAGCAAGAGAGAGAGAGAGACAGACAGAGAGAGAGAGAGAGAGAGAGAGAGAGAAAGAGAGAGAGAGAGAGAGATGCAGAAAGAAACTTTAGGAGGCACTTGGTAATGGGATTATGTAGGTGAGACCTGCTATATACAGTCAGTAGTAACTCAAAGAACAGATATCAGTAAAAAGATTACATACCAAAAGTATACATTACTAATTGAAGCATCATACATCAAGTAAAAGATAACATGTCAGATACACATGTTTTATATATGCCAATTAAGAGTATGTTAGAGTTATCAAAATATACAAGCCAATTAAAGTATGCAGCTGCATAGGTGAGTAAATACATTCATCAATCCTTATCTACAAATCTTCTCCTACTTCAGTGCTATCTTATCTTGAGGGCCTATAGTGAGATAAATGGAAGTCTTCTGTCCAGAGATAATGCTTTAAGGTTATCTTAACCTTGGTCAATAATATTTTAGTTCATCAAGAATATTTTAAGTCAATTAAGAAATGTCAGCTGTATTCAAGACCAGATTCACTGTACCTGAAACTTCATGACTTGTCCTTACTTGGTCTAGGCAGATTTTCACAAATCATATCTTTTTCTGTTTGCTTTTGCCTCATTGCACCTGAGGTGTCATTATGGACCTGTCAGGCAATTTTTAGAAAAATAGAAAGAAATCTTAAATATATATCCACAAAGCTAATTAAAATATTTTCAAATTTTCATATGTGTTTTCCAGCTCTGTAAAGGGTGGGGTATAGGTGTTTAATCACATCTAATCTGTATGGTTGATCTGTATGAAGCCATGTTAAGAGGCAGTCAGAAGTAAATTCTGTTGCTTAATATCACAGAATTGTGGAGATTATGGCAATAGAGGGGTTTAATGGAAAAAGACTTCAGAGTAGCAAGGAAACTGATGAATGCATTCCAGAAAACATTGGTTTGGGTCAGTTCATGTTACCATGCTAGATGTGGGATCTGGTGTGTCTATATTATGGATTAGAAATTATTCTCCTTTGATATTAGGTTTTTTAACCTCATGAGACTTCCTGGTGTTTTGTACTACAGGGATAATGGCAATTGTTTTATCTCTTGCACATAAATATTAAATCAAGGAGTTATATGACTTTGTAAGGATTTGTGGAATTTGTATAGTTTTCAATTATTTCTTCCTTATGACTCAGTTAAATTTTTCTAATCATAACAATGGTAAATAGGGGCCCAGTCCTTTGAATATACATGTATATTATTACCTCATTTCCCATTCAAAAATGTGGAACCGGTGAGTTAATTATTCACCATAAATGAATATAGAGCTTGAATTTCTAATGAAAAATTGACATTCTATCAGGTTACAGAACAGAAAGAATTCAGGCATTGATGAATAAAACTTACTTTGCCTATAAAAGGTGACCATATTTTTTTTTATGGTGCAAGGTGTGGGAAAGACTGGACTGTGTAAATATCTCCTGATATTACAGATGAATAATTGAGGTTGATATTTTGAGATATTTAGCATATGTTCATTCAAGAGATATAGAGGTTCTGTAAGAGTTCCCAATGGTCACCAGTGATGTTAGCAGAATACAGTGGAGCTGATAGCAATAGTCATAGAAATCTAGCCCAGTAATAGATTCATCCAACCAGGTGATGTATTGTGTTCTATAAGCCTGAAAGAGGTGTAACTCATCATTCTGAAACTCCATGCTCTATACAAAACTTCATGAGGATTCCACAAAAGGAGAAAACAATTGCCAGGGCAAGAATTCAAAGTATTTTCAATAGTTACTTGATTTTCATATATGTATGCCTTACAACTACTTTATTTTAGATTTATTCCCACTCTCCCTATCACCAGATTTTATTTTTATTCGTTTGGGAGTACACTCTAAATTTTGAAGGAAATGCTTTGTAATCACTAATATTATGATATGATTTTAGTAAATATCTACTATAGTTTATATATATATATGTATATATATACATATATATAACACTAGGAAAGTGTTAAAGAAAAACAATGGTGAATGCTTATGAATCTTAATGTTAGGTGAATAGTAATTGACAGGTCTGGAATTCTTAGCATAGTAGTTGCAAACCCTCTGACTATTCAGTGTATTCGTTTATTCATTGCCTGAGGAAGTTAGATAATCATGGGTACTTCCTAGGGAAAAGTGGGCTCTACTCATGTTCACTTTCTATGGAAGAAATGGTTATAGACTTTTTTTTTCTATTTGCAAGTAGCCACTGTAGAGATGATCCATGCAAAGCTCTACTATTCTTATCAGGAATTCATTAAAGAAAAAATACACATTTCATTTTTGTTTTAGATTATAATTAATTTTCTTGTATTCTCTTTTAAAACCAGATGAGTTATTTTGAGATATTGCTATAATTTTTTGATTAATATCAAGAAATAATGAACAGAAAGAGTCAGAGGTAGTAGCCATGTAATCATAGATGCTGCAAGAAACAGAGGTGGAGAGGTTACAGCTTCCCATTCCTAAGCAAAATAACTAAAAACCATTCTACCTCCCCATAGTTGCAAAAAAAGTAGTTATGTAGCTTATGCTTTTTTGTATGTGTACTCAACTTAGTAACTAATTCTTCTGGCTCCCCAACTAATTTTTTTAAAAAGTTGTCATCATATAATAGAAGCCACTTAAAAACAGAAAATAGTTCCTTAAAATTATTGGTAGTTGGACTGTAAGTAGAAAGGGAATATCTATGAATGCTGGAAGGAAAGTTGCCCCAGTCTCAGCTCCAGCTCTAATACTGCCAGGTCTAGCTCATTACATAACAAATGATACAAGAAGCAATCTCTCTTTATTAATTTCTCATTTCAGAAATCAATAATTTGTTTAAGTTAATTTTATTTCAATAAAGCTATTATGACTTTGCAGTTAGTCTTCTCATCTTTAGTCTTTAGTGCAAATTTTTCTTCTATTTCTTTGATTACTCAGTAATCTGACTGCAAACAGAGAGCCAATTTTGAAATGATCCTCACATCAGGAGCTAGTCATTTCTTTTTCAGTTCAGATGTACTCTTTTTCATTTTTAATGATATTTGGTGCTATGTATTTTATGTTCCAAGTCTCCTATTGAAGGTCATATTTCTCTCCTAATGAATGAGTTAAGGAATCCTAAAAAATAGTTTTAAAAGAAAAATTGCAAACTATAAGTGAACATTTGAAAATGTACTCCAAATCACTATTAGTAAGATAAATGCAAGGTAAAAAATCAAAGAAGTTTCTTCAGTCAGTGTTAGAGTGCATCAGGTACTAGCCATTTCTTTTCAAAAAGACAACCCCCAGGAATGTTATAGCCAAATTAAAAAGCTTCCAGGTCAAGGAGATAATACTGCCAGTGACCAGAAAGAGCCAATTCAAATATCAAGGAGCCCCAGTAAGGATTACACAGGATCTGGCAGCTTCCATACTAAAAGACGACAAGGTTTGCAATATGATATTCAGGAAGGAAAGAGAACTGGGTCTATAGCCAATAATCACCTACCCATTAAAACTGACTATATTTTTTCAGGAGAAAGTATGGGCATTTAGTAAAATAGAAGATTTTCAAGCATTCCTGAAGAAAAGATCAGAACTAATTGGAAAATTTGATGTCCAAAAACAAAATTTTAGAGAACCATAAAACAGTAAACAAGAAAGAGGGAAAAAATTAAGGGATTCAATAAAGTCAAACTGATTATTATCCTATATGGAAAATGACATCTGTAACTGAAAAATTGTCTTAATTATCATAGTAGTTAGAAAATATTCATAGGCAGAGGCATTAAGCTGTTTAAGATGTTATATAAAAAATTGAGGGAGACAACAAAGGGGATGATACTAAGAGAAACTGAAAGGAATAAGTAAAATAGGATAAATTATACCACATAAAGAGGCACATGGGGTGAGGGTGAATAATATTATTATAAGAAGGGGAGGACAAGTGATAATAGGTAATACTTAAAACTTATTCTCAGAGGAATCATTTCTGAGAAGGAAGGACAGTCAGATCTATTGGGGTACAGATTTCTCTTTTACCCTACAGAGAAGTTGAAAGGGAATAAAGAAGGGGAAGTGTCAGGTGAGGAGTATTAAAAGGGAGGGAAAACCTGGTGGTGGTGGGGCAATTAATAGACCTTAAAGAAAAATAGGAAGGGAATAAAGAGGGAGGAGGTGGGAAGGAAAGTAATATAAGGGTGG
The DNA here is from genome assembly GCF_016433145.1 of Gracilinanus agilis. Taxonomy (NCBI): domain Eukaryota; kingdom Metazoa; phylum Chordata; class Mammalia; order Didelphimorphia; family Didelphidae; genus Gracilinanus; species Gracilinanus agilis. Next base: position 189,511,508 of record NC_058135.1, on the reverse strand, counting down.
GGAAAGTACCCACTATGACAAAAATTGCTGGAAGAATTGGAAAACAATATGGAGAAATTAGGTTTAGACCAACAACTTACACTCTATACCAACAGTGGGCAACCTTTTTGGCTGTGAGAGCCATAAATGCCTACAGAAGGAGGAGGATGGAGGTGGAAGGCCCTGGAATATGGGGCGGGGCTGAAGGGATCCCCGGGGCACATCCTAGGGCTCTGCCAGGACTGACAGGTCAGGAGGTAGAGCCATATGTGGCTCGAGAGGCATATGTTGCCAACCCCTGCTCTATACCAAGATTAATTCAGAGTATGTAAATGACTTAAATATAAAGAGGAAAATTATGAGTAAATTAGGTGAATATAGAATAGTATACCCATCAAAGCTATGGGAAAGGAAGGAATTTAAGACCAAACAGGAGATAGAGAACACCACAAAATGTAAAATGAATAATTTTGATTACACTGAATTAAAAATTAAAACAAAAACATCTAGCAAACGTCTTATTTCTCAAAATTATAAGAGCTAAGTCAATTTTTTTAAAAAAATCAAGTCATTCCCCAATTGACAAATGGTCAAGTGACATGAATAACAGTTTTCAGATAAAGAAATAAAAACTATCAATAAACAGATTAAAAAGTGATCTAAATCTCTCATAATTAGAAAAAAAGCAAATCAAAACAGCACTAAGGTACTACCTCAAACCTAGCAGATTGGCCAATATGACAATAAAGAAAAATAATAAATGCTGGAAGAGTTTTGGCAAAATTGGGACATTAATGCATTCCTGGTGGAGTTGTGAGTTAATCCAGCCATTCTAGAAGGCAATATGGAATTTGGTACAAAGGGCTTTAAAAGAATGCATACCCTTTGATCCAGCAATATCACTACTATGTTTGTACCCAAAAGAGATAATAAAGAAAAATATTTGTAAAAAATATTTATGGACACTCTTTGTGGTAACAAAAAACTGAAAAATGAAGGGTTGACCCTTGATGGGGAATGGCTGAACAGATTGTGGTATATGATGGTGATGGGATACTATTATGCTGTAAGGATTAATGATATGGAAAATTTCTATATGAACTTAGAGAACCTCAATAAACTGATGCGGAGTGAAATGAGTAGAACCAGGAGAACATTGTACACAGAAAGTAAAAGTTTGTGGAAAATTCCAATGTAATGGACTTTCCTACTAGTAGCAATGCAACAAGCAAGGATACTGCCATCCACATTGAGAGAAAGAACTATGGAAGTAGAAATGCAAAAGGAAAACATGACATCACTTATCACATGTATGTATGAGTATGGGATTTGAGGTTTAGGTTTTAAAAATTGATCTATAGCAAAAATGAATTATATGGAAATAGGCATCAAGTGATAATATTTGTACAACCCAATTGAATTGCTTGTTGGCTCTGTGAGTGGGGAGGGAAAGAAAATGAATTATGTAAATATAGAAAATATTTAAAAATAAAATAAATGTTAGGTCCTATAAAAACAAACAAAAAAAACTAATAGAGGTCCCAGAAAAAGAAAATGAAACATAACTCTTGCCTAAAAATACAGAAGTAAAAGGCAACTGAGCAGAATGGTCATTGTATATGATTTTTTATTAACTTTTAAAATAAAAAATCAACTCATATTCTGATTGCAGAGAAAATAGTAGTAAACATGTATTAGAAATAACTGTGACATGATAAAATTAGTCTTTTTTTCAAGAATATATTGGTGAAAATAATAATTCATTTTCTGTTAAACAAAACGTGTTCAAACAAAATATCACAGAAATCTGGATTTTACTAAAGATAGAATAGGGTAAGAGGAATAAGCAATAAAAGTGAGACTTTACTAAAAAGGAAAGGCTTAATTAAGTTGCAAGCACTTTCCTTTCCTACAAAGCCCATTCCCCAAATGATAGGTATCTCCTCACTTTCTGATTCTTTTCTCCCTCCAAAAAATAACCACAATTAAGTATTTTTGCACACATATGTCCTTTCCCTTTCACTTTTTAAACCTCTTTTGAATACAAACATAGTAATTGTATTGCTAGATCAAAGGGCATATATTATTTTTAACCTTTTGGCTATAGGTACAAATTGATCTCCAGAAAGTTTGAATTAGTTCACAACTAATGCAACAAATCATTAGTATTTCAGTTTTCCTATACCCCCTCCAAGTTTTGTCAGTTTTCCACTTCTATCATAATAGCCAATCTAATATGTATGGAATGGTACCTCAGAGTTGTTTGAATTTGCATTTCCCTAATTAACACAGTGATTTGGATTTTTGCATGACTACAGATGGTTTTAATTACTTTGTCTGAGAACCACTTATTCATCTTCTTTGACTACTTATTAACTGGAGAATGACCTGCATTTTTATATATGCAACTTTTCTTTATGTATTTAATAAAAGAGAACTTTATTAGAGATTCTTGTAAAATAATAGTTTTCTATACCCAATTGATTATGTATGTTTTTTCCTCATGAACCAATTCTGATGAGAGTAAGGTTCACATGTTCTCCATCCCAACTCCCCTCATCTTTCCCTCCCTTGTAAAAACACTTTCATCTCTTTTTATAACATATTCTACCTAATTCTATTTTTCCCTTCTCCCTATTTCCAATTCTCATGCCATAATTTTATCTTTGCAGATCTCATCCCATCATATTCAAAGCACACCATTGGCTCTCTCTATGCATATACCTTCTTATTGCTCTAATGATGATAAAGTTCTTATAAGTTAAAAGAATCATTTTCCCATGTAGGTGATGTAATTTGTTTAACCTTATTGAATGCTTTTTGATTTCTTTCTTTAAATTTTTCTGTTTCTCTTGAGATCATTATTTGAGAGTCACATTTTCCATTCAATTCCTTCATTTTCATCAGGAATTTTGAAAGTCCTATAAATTATTAAATACCTATTTGTTCCCTCAAGGATCTGCTCAGTTTTGCTGGGTAAGTGAACACTGGTTGAAGTCCTTTGCCCTCTGGAATATCATATTCCAGGCTGACTTATCCTTTCATGTAGAAGCTTCTAAATCATATGCTATCCTGAATGTGACACTAAAATATTTGAATTATTTCTTCTTTACTTCTTGCAACATTTTTTCTTTGTCCTGAAAATTCTGGAAAATGGCTATAATGTTCCTGGGAGTTTGGAATTTCTTTCAGGAAGTGATTGGTGTATTCTTTTTAATTTCTATTTATCCTCTGGTTCTTGTTTATCAGAGTAAATTTCCTTGATAATTTCTTTTTTTAAACCCTTCCTTTCTATCTGAGAATCACTATTATTTATTGGTTCTGAGGCAGAAGAGTTGTAAGGGCTAGGCAATGGGGATTAAGTAGCTTGCCTTGGGTCATACAGCTAGGAAGTGTGTGAGGTAAGATTTAAACCTAGGATCTCCCATCTCTAGGCTGGGCTCTCAATCCACTGATCTATCCATCTGCCCCATCTTTGATAATTACTTCAAAGATAATGCCTAAACTCCTTTTTTATATCATGGCTTTCAGGTGGCCCCCAAATTCTTAAATTATTTTTCTTGCATTTATATTCCAGGGCAGTTGCTTTTTCAATGAGATATTTCAAATTTCTTTCTATTTTTTTTTTATCTTTTGACTTCGTAGGCTGTTTCTTGAAGTCTAATGGAATTATTATCCTCCACTTGCCCAGTTCTAATTTTTAAGACATCATTATCTTGAATGAGCTTTTTATACTTCCTTTTCCATTTGGCCAATTCTACTTTTTAAAGAATTCTTTTCCTCAGTGAGTTTCTTATTCTTTTTTCATTTGGTCAAATCTTCTTTTTTTTCAGAATTCTTCTCTTCACTGGATTTTTGTGCTTCTTTTACCAAGTGGTCTATTCTGTGTTTTTTTTAGGTATGCATTTATTCAATTTTAGTTTCTACTTTACTAAGCTGTTGACTTTTTCCCCATTATTTTCTTGTACCACTCCCATTTCTTTTCCCAATTTTTCCTCTGCTTTTCCTATTTGATTTTTAAAGTGTTTTTTATGCTTGGAGCAATTAAAATATTTCTTAGTGCCTTAGATGCAGCAATATTAGCTTTCTTATCTTCTTCTCATTTTGTGTTTTAGTTTTACCTGTCAACAAAATAATTTTCTATGTGGAATTTCTTTTTCTACTGTTTTCTCATATTTCAGCCTTTTCCTGTTAGTTAAAAAAAACTGTTAATGTTGGGCTCTGTACCTTTGGTGAGAGAGCACTATTCCAAGTTTCAGGTTTGTTGTGTAGCTGCCTTCAGAGTTATCTCTGGGGATCTAAAGGTTTTCAGTTCTTCCAAGGTGTTAAGGTCTAAAGTGAGGTATTATTATTCTCCAAGTCTGTGCTCTAGTCTCTGACTAACCACAATCATTCTTTTCTGCCTTGGAACTGTAACCTGTGTCCCCTGATCCCCTATAACCAAAAGCCTTCATGTATACTAGTACTATTCCTCATCCTGAGACTGGGCTCTCGGTCCCTGGTTCTGTGTATAGGCAATAGAATAAGAGTCTTGCACCCAGAGACAGCAAAGTAACACCTTCTGAGTAATCTCCTTCCAAGTAGTTGTCCAACCCTCCTCTTTTTTTAAAATTTATTTTATTTTTTTTTAAACCTTAATATGTATCCTATACTGATTTTATTTTGTTATGGGGCTAGGCAATGGGGGTTAAGTTACTTGCCCAGAGTCACACAGCTAGGAAGTGTCTGAGGCCAGATTTGAACCTAGGACCTCCTGTTTCTAGGACTGGCTCTTAATCCACTGAGCCATCCATCTGCCCCCAAACCCTCCTTTTTACTATCAGTGGCTAAGAGCTTCAGAAGCCTTTACAGCTGATTCAGCTGCCCTGAAGGTCTATTGGCATGGTAGGGACTGCCTTGGCATGCGGCTTTGTACTTTATTTCCACCCTGTTGCACTAGATCTTTCATTCTGGCCTTCTAACATTTAGGGACCTGAAGAGTTATTTTACTCCATCTTTTTGTAGGTTATTCTGTTCTATGTATTATAGTTTTTGAAGGGTAATTTTATACATAAATATATGTAACATCTAATATCTACTATAATGTCTGATATATAATAATCTCATATATAACATCTAATATTTAATATATCTAAAATCCACAATCTTATTTTTTTTTAACCCTTGTACTTCGGTGTATTGTCTCATAGGTGGAAGATTGGTAAGGGTGGGCAATGGGGGTCAAGTGACTTGCCCAGGGTCACACAGCTGGGAAGTGGCTGAGGTCAGGTTTGAACCTAGGACCTCCTGTCTCTAGGCCTGACTCTCACTCCACTGAGCTACCCAGCTGCCCACACAATTTTATTTTTTAAAAATATTCATAAAATAGGCTTGACATTTATGAGCAAACTGAAGGAATTTGGAGTCTTTAATTTTTTATGAATTAACTATATTTTTCAACATGTTTTTCAAAACTCTCACTATCCCTCCTTTGCAATGAAGAACAAATAGCAAGTTCTACTCTGACTTTACTTGGAATAATTTTCCTAAATTTTTTCTTTCATTTCTTTTTTTTTTTTTTTGGGACAACATAAGTTGGCACATAAGCTCAAAATATCTTGATAGAGGAAACAGAAGCAAATAGGAATTGGATATTTCTTTCTTTCCATCAATTGTTACTATAAGACAGTTCAATGAAGTTTTAGGCCATATCTGTCTCTTGATCTTTCTTTTATCCCCAGAATTACTAGAAAAAGTCATTTTCCTTGTTTTTAGCATTCTGAGCAAGCCTCATCTTACACTGGGCTTTATTTCCTGATACAATTTCTTTTAGGGCTATGCAATTATTCTGCATTCATCTTTGGTTTCATGTCCTTATTTTCATCCTTGGAATATCCTTTTTTTATTTGAACTCATTGACAAATTTCCCATTTAGCTAGCTGTCTTTCAGGACACCTCAACTATTATTGCTCATAAGAAATCGTTTATGATTCTTTTTGTCATGCTTTTTTCTCCTGAAAGACATATCTTCCCCCTTTAAAGTATTAGACCCTGGAATACAACCTTTCTTTCCACAAAAAAAAATAATGTAACCTCCTGGACCAGTATTCCTGGTATTTCACCTCCTTTTTGGACTTCACTTACGATTTCATTGGTTTAGGAACTCCTAAAGAGAAAACATCTTCTATCAATGAATTTCTTTTTTTTTAACCCTTACCTTCCATCTTGGAGTCAATACTATGTATTGGCTCCAAGGCAGAAGAGTGGTAAGGGTAGGTAATGGGGGTCAAGTGACTTGCCCAGGGTCATACAGCTGGGAAGTGTCTGAGGTCAGGTTTGAACCTAGGACCTCCTGTCTCTAGGCCTGGCTCTCAATCCACTGAGCTACCGAGCTGCCCCCTCTATCAACAAATTTCTAAACCAACTCCATAATTTATATTCCAGAGAAAGTTGCTAGGGATTTGAGATTTTAAGTAGTTCACTCACGAATGCAGGGCTAGCATGATGTCTTAGAAGGAAACATTCCTCATGACTCCCAAGCTACTTCTCTTTTTCTACCACCACATTGCCTCACATTACTTCTCCATTTTCTTCCAAATCTCATTGGTCATTCACTTTCACCTCACCAAGGTCATTTTTCACAGAGAGCTGACTTTCCACAAAGTCTTCTCATTTGTTCCCATTACAAGTAATTTTTGAAAATATAATTATATATATATGTATTTGAAATATTTAAAGTATTTGAAATATTTAAAATATTTCCACTAAATAAAGTCCCATAGAGAATGTGACATTGCAAAGGAATTTGAAAACAGTTAATTGGTTTATAAAATTTCACAAATCAAAAGAGCAAATCTGGAACTGAAATTTGACATCCAAAAACATATCTAAATGGCAGAATTTTTCAGAACACTCTTGGATTAGCTTATGAGGAAAATGTAGGTAAATAGATTGGATTATAATGACAATGGACTGATGCATAAGTAATTCCTTTAAGTCAGCTACTCTAGAGTGCTTCAGCAGAGAGGAAATAGTCGTCAGTAATGAAAACTGGCTTCTAAATTTTTTTTTCCATACAAATTATTATTATAAAGAAACAGATGAAATCTTATTTATTGGCAGTGGTTTATAGGCTCTTCTAATCAAGAGGAATAGCAATGCAAAGTCAAAAAGATGGGCAATGTAATGTCCTTCAAGGAATAGCAAGTAGATTGGTATAGCTGTTTTGTACAGTATGGAAGACTATTTATTTTAAACTTTCCATTTACTTCAAGCCAATGTTTTATATTAAAATATAAAATCTTTCATGGCAAATGAAGGGAACACCATATGGTATAGTAAATGAGTACTGATTCTTAAGTCACAGATTCTGGGCTCAAATCTTATTTCTTATATTAGCTATGTTAACTTGGGTAACACCACCTCCATCATCCTGTTCCCTCAAAGGTTAAAAGAGGAAGTTTGAGATGCTGTCTAGCTTCAAATCTATGTAGTGTTCATTTAAAAAAAATTAAATTGTTTCAAATCATATGTTACCTATTTATCCTAGAAGAATTTAATGATTTGATTTAGCTTATAATAAATATCTGCTACATGAAAGGCATAGAAATTATGCATATGACACAAAGCAATTTGCAAGGAGATGACCAGGAAAAAAAAGGAAACATGGCTGGTGTTAGCCTGGTCTGAAATAGTGGGCCTTATGTGTGACTCACCAATCAGACATGGGCACAAGGCTGTAATCAACAGAGTATGATTAAGTATGCTAGGACAAAAGCAGTTAGGACAATTTCAGATGATTCCCAGTAGGTAAACAATCATCACAATACAATCCTTGTCACTCTTCTAATACTGACCGTGGGTCATCTTTTTCCCCTCCTACTGGACCACTCCCTTTCCCAGTGCCAGAGACCTATTTATTCTGTTCTCTTGACTCAATTCCATTCTTTACATTGGGATTAGATTCTTCCACATGGTACTCAGTCTCTTATGATTCCTCTAGCTCAAAGGCAAGGTACAAAAATCTTCTTCTTTCCAAGATAATATATTGTGACTCTTTTTTCTCTCTCTAAAGGCAATATCTCAAAACTCCTGAATCAAATTATGAAAGAGGAATGCCTTTTTCTTTCAAACTTCTATCAAAAAAACTCACAGTAGGACAAGAGAACAAAATTAAGTTCTTTGTTCCTTCTTCCCTCATAAGCTACATTGTTTGCTACTTCTGTAGCAGCAAAGCCATTCATATAATACTCTTTTTCTCGAGTTTTACCCTTTTTTCTTTAGAAGACTTGGTCCTTTAACTACCCAGTAATACAACATTTTACAGGGAGCCCTCTCTTCATCTATCTAGAAGGCTGCATGTTATGGTTCAAATTTTTTAGTTATATATATGTCCAAGATCCATTTCATCTCAAGAATGCTGCTTTCTGTTCTAGATTTAACTTTCACAAGATACTTTCAAAAAGAGATGATACTTCTCAGAAGATTCCCTTTTATAGACTTATTAAAGGAGGACAGTCTAAGCATCAATCAATTTAATTTACAAATGCTGATACAATTATTTATCTTTAATGAGATACAGAGGGAGTTACAAATAGATGTGTCTTCACAGCATTGAATGTGGCAAACATACACTTACTTCCATGTAATCATACCAAGATGACCAGGAATATTTCTAATCAATCCATACTCATGAAAGTATTCTTAATACTTTATAATTTGATTTCCTACCATATAACTCAAAATTTGCCAGTAATCTTTAATTTATTTATTTTTTGAAATTTAATTATTAATTAATATAGAATATTTTTCTATGGTTAAATGATGCATGTTCTTTCCCGCCCCTCTTCCCACCCCACTCCCATAGCCACTGAACAATTCTACTGGGTTTTACATGTATCATTGATCAAGATCTATTTCCATATTATTAATATTTGTAATAGAGTGATCAAATTTAGAGTCTAGATTCACAATCATATCCTCACTGAACCATGTGACTAAATAGTTGTTTTTCTTCTTTGTTTCTACTCCCACAGTTCTTTCTCTGGATGTGGATAGCTTCCTTTCTGATAAGTCCCTCAGAATTGTCCTGGATATCATTGCATTGCTTCTACTAGAGAAGTCCATTAAATTAGATTGTGCCATAGTGTATCAGTCTCTGTGTACAATGTTTTCCTGGTTCTGCTCCTTTCACTCTGCATCAATTCCTGGAGGTCCTTCCAGTTCACATGGAATTCCTCCAGGTTATTATTCCTTTAGGCCAACATTATTCCATCTCCAACAGATACCACAACTTGTTCAGAGATTACCCAATCAAAGGGCATCCCCTCATTTTCCAACTTTTTTTGCTACGACAAATAAAATATTTTTGTACAAGCCTTTTCCCTTATTATCTCTATGAGGTATAAACCCAGCAGTGGTATAGCTAGATCAGAGGGCAGGCAGTATTTTAAAGCCCTTTGGGCATAGTTCCAAATTGCCATCCAGAATAGTGGGATGCCAGTAATCTTTTAATTGACAAACCTAATGTCCTTTGACTAATCACCTTTCTTGATCTCTCTGACCTATTTAATACTGTTTACCATGTTCTCACCTTGTATACTTTCTTTTTAAAATATATATTTTAGTTGTCTCAATTTTTTCCCAACTGCATATAATTTTTAATAATATTTTTGAAAAGTTTTAGTTCCAAATCCTCTCCCTCCCTTATATTTCTTCTCTTTCTTTGAGAAGGCAAAACATTTTCATATCAATTTTGCATATGAAGTGATGCAAAATTTTTCCCCTTAGTCATGTTACAAAAGAAAACAGACAGAAAATAAAACAAGAAAAAATAATATTTTTTTTAAAAAGTGTGATTCATTCTGTATTCTGAGGTCATAAGTCTCTCTAAGGAAATAGACTGAATTTTTCATGATGAGTTCTTTAGAATTTTCTTGGATCATTATCTTAATCAGAGTAGATAAGATTTTCATAGTTGATGATTCTTTTTGTTAATTGAAAAATGTTATTTAATTAATTTAGAATATTTTTCCATGGTTACATGATTCATATTATTTCCCTTCCCTTCTCCCCTCCCCCAGCCAATGAGTAATTCAACTGGGTTTTATATATGTCATTGAGAAGATTCTTACAAATTGCTGTTATTTTACACAATGTTCTACTGTTTCTGCTCATTTCACTTTACACCAGGTCATGTACATCTTCCCAGCTTTTTCTGAAACTATCCTCCTCATCATTTCTTATAGTTGAATACTATTCCATCACAATCATATATCACAACTTGTTCAGTCCTTCCCTAATTGTTGGGCATTCCCTTGATTTCAAGTTTTTTGCCTCTACAAAACAGTACTATATTTTAAATATATAAATAAATATTTTTTTCCTTTTCCTTTGATTTCTCTAGGATACAGAAATATTCATGGATTGTGAACCAGGAACAAACAATATGTTGTTTACAAGAAATGTAGTTGAAACCGAGAAAGATTTATATATATATATATATATATATATATATATATATATGTGTGTGTGTGTGTGTGTGTGTGTGTGTGTGTGTACATACATACACATATATATGTATATATATAGAGAGAGAATTAAAATAATCAGTAGGAGCTGAATATATTATGCATCAACTGAAGTAAAAAAGGCAAGGATAGCAATCATGATGTTAGACAAAGAAAAGTTTTCTTTAAAGACCTAATTTTAAAGGATAAGCAGGGAAATGACATCTTGCTAGCAGGAAAACAGACAATGAAATAATATAATTACTAAACAAACATATACCAAATGGCATAGCAAACAAAGGAAAATTTAAATGAAGTACAGGAATAAATAGACAGAAAATATATAATAGTGGGAGACCTCAACTCTCCCATTGCAGAGCTAGATAAACCTATCTATAAGTAAGAAAAAAGTCAAGGGGATAAATTGAATCTTGGAAAAGTTAGATATGACAGGACTCTGGAGAAAACAATGGAAGTCAAAAAGGATTTTTTCTCATTTATACATAAAATCAATCATGTATTAGAGAATTAAAAATATTACAACCAAATGCAGAAAGGAAGAAATATTATATACATCCTTTTCAGACCATAATGCATTATATGTTACATTTAACAAAGGACCATAGAAGCATAAATTAAAAGCTAATTGAAAACTAAATAATATAATCATCAGTAAAAAATGAGTCAAAAAGCAAATAAAAGAAACTATTATTTCATTAAAAGGAATGACAATGATGATACTGTTCCTCAAGATCTCTGATCCCTTTTGCCTGAAAACTGTAATGCTTCTCAGGACAACCACTCTCTCTAAAGCAAAAGTGCTCCTTTCCAACATGGAATTATGACCCAAAAATAATTATAGGCAATAGAGTTATTAGTTTCTGGTTTGTGTTCAGTACCAGCACAGGGGACCCCTGTAGTCTCTTTCTGACCAATTGCCAGACTCCATTGCTGTCTGTGGCTTGAGAGCTGTTTTGTCAGCAACACCTAGTCCCACCAATCATATTTCATCCAGTCAGGTGGGCTTCAGGTCAGCTTCCACTCAACTTCCCAAGTTAACATGGGCTGGAAGAATATTTTCCTCTGATTTTTTTGTTGGTTCTCTCACTCCAGAAATCAATTTCAAGCATTATTCTCAAATTGCAAGTAAGGGAATATTGGGAGAGCTTGTCTGAGTGCTTTCTTTACTCTGTCATCTTGGCTTTGTTCTCAGAAGTAGTTATTATCTTTCTTTATATCTGTTCCTGTCTTGTTCTGTCCTGGAGATTCTTTATATACATATACACATATGCATATATGTGTGTCACACATATGTATATATATGCGTATATATATGTATATATATATAACTTTTTTCATGAATTTCTTTCATTAAAACATAACTAAAATATTTTTGTTTAGTGGCCCAATATTCTGACTTCTCCATACTTAGTAAGATTGAGTCTTTAATATACTTCTGTGTGTCTATAGGGGCATCTGACTGAATATTTCAGTTGAACCAAATTTATTTTTAAAATAGAATTTATTTCAAATAAATATTTAACTTTTATTATGTTTATAATCAAAATAACTAACAGACTGTCTCTTTCCCTTTCTAATTAGTTTTGAGGCATCACATAGTTGTTCTAAATTATATTTTACCCTTCTGAAAATTTAAGTGAGTAATTGCTAAGGAAAGACTCACTAAATAAGAACTCTGCATCTTTGAGAATCATTTTCAGCCATTAGCCTTCTATATGGGGCTTACATGCTATTAGGAAAGAGAAAAAAGGCAAAAAGATTTGCAAGATTACCTATGGATGGTTGTAGAGAAGTAACACTTTGATAATGGCATGATACGAACAAGATTAATTATGCTCTAGAATATGCTCCAAAAAGCATATTTAAGATGGATCTAATTGTCTTGGTTCTGTCAGCAACTAAGGGAAAAGGTCCCTCCATTTCCAATTCTAACCATCAGACTCTGTGGACTTCTCAGTTATTTAAAGCCATGTTATTCCATGGCACCTTAGTGAATGCCTTAAAAAATAAATGTTCACTTAATGGGAAGTAGAAGGAAGAAGTTGATGGTAAAACACTTGCATTATCTGAGAGCTGCAAAATGCCCCTCTAGGTAGAACACTGCACCATAGGCTCTGAAATTCATGATGATAGGAACAGGGAGAAACTGGAAATTGTGATAGGCAAGGTTGGCTTTAGGCATTTGTGGTTGCTAAGGGAGCCTGCATGTACAGAAGGCTCCCAAGAGACCATTTTAGACATTCATTTAGCATAACCTGGGGTTGGAGTGTGATGTGTATCAGTAAAAACACAGCACTACGCTATCAGAGAGGTGCTCATTTCTCATTCACCCACAGCAGTCTAGCCACATGAGCTCACATTGGGTCCTCTTACAGCTAAAAAGAAGTAATGAAGTTAGTAATGGAGTTAATTAAGAAGTGTTAATGTGACATATCTGTTACAGTCCAGATATCAGGAACAATTTATATTTAAATATCTTGACACGCATTTTGGTTACACACATGTGGGTTGAGAATTTTTGTGCTTTCAAGCCATTTAAAAAAGTCCAATTCTATATGTACTCCAATCTTCTTTTACCCTCATTTAATATCATATTTTAAAAAATCAGGATGTAGCAGTAAACTACAGCCAGTTTAGTAATAAATATTTAGATAACTAGTCTGAATGTTCTATCTAAAATTAAATAAATATATATGCTATAATAATGAAAAGATAGTTAGATACACAGATGGACAGACAGACAGACAGATAGATAGATAGATAGATAGATAGATAGATAGATAGATAGATAGANACAGACAGACAGATAGATAGATAGATAGATAGATAGATAGATAGATAGATAGATAGATAGATGATAGTCTTTTAACTAAATAAACTTGTCTGCAATCTTTTCCTTCAATTCAGATCTTAAATGAGATACATAAAGTTTAAGTATTTTGCCCATTGACATAAAGGATTTGAACATAGGGTTTCTTCTTTGGTTCATAAAGTTTCTTGATTCTCAGCCCAAGACTATCTTTTCCATACTACCCTCTTATCCATCCAAAGAAATTGTACTTTGAGGAGACTATGGGTCAAAAGACACCTAGGCTGTAAGAATTATACTAGATCTTAAAGGCCAAGGTGTCCAGCAATGAATCTCCTCTATTATGTTTCAATTCTTGCTTCAACTTAGAGCCTCTGTTTGAATACTTCTAGTAATGAGGAAGTAACCACCTCATAGACCAGTACTTTCCAGTTAGTCAATCAGGCAGACAAGAAACAGTAAGCACCTATTATGTGTCAGCCACTATGATAAACACCTGGAAATCAAAGGAAAGCAAAAGGAAAATCCCTCCTTTTCAGGAACTCACAATTTGGGAGGAAGAAAAAAAATGCAAATAACTCATATACAAATAAACTATATATACATAGGGAAAAATAGGAAACAATCAACCTAGATAATGCCCTAGAGACCTGAGTAGGAAGGATCAAGGGAATGAAGAGGGAAGGAGATTGGCAGACAACTCATTTGACCCTCAGAATTGATGTTTGACAAGCAGAAGAGTTAAAGGAGGAACCTAAAGTAGAAAAATGTAAAGTGGAGATGTGCTTTAGCAGTCTATATGACCAAAGCTACTAGACATTCCTCCTTTTTCCTCTTTTCTATAAGAGCCCCAGATGTATCAGAAGTCAAGACTGAAACAGGAAAGAAACAGGAGCAGGTAGCTGCAACAATGAGGGAGAAAAGTCCTCAAAGAATGAAAAAAAGCATTACTGGAGGGCTCCAGATACTATTACTATCAAAATTTTATAAGTGAAGAAACTGATTAGTAAGGCAGGCCTGGACATTTCCTACACACTTGATATTCATGTCTATGGATAAGTACAAAATTTAAAAATAAAAATTAATAAATATCTAGAAAGCCCATGTCTACTTGTATGCTTTTCTACTATAAGAGTGGCATGTTACCACAGGTCCTTTGCTTCTTCTCTCACATTTTGGGCATTAACTTTAAAAATAAAGCTTAATAAAATTTCACTGTAATCTTCATATATCCTCAATTCTTACTCCAGCAAGATTTTTGTATTTGTATCATTTTAAGCTTATATTTTATGTTAACTTGTTAACAAAAATTAGGTAAGTTTAAGTTGTTTTTAGTTTGATCAGAAAAATGTCCTTTATGATTGACTATTTAACAATTTTAGACTTTTAAAAAGATAAAGTAAAATGCAATTCCATCTAATCTAATGAAATATATTTTTCAAACCTTTGCTTGGAGTTGGAAAATCTACAATGATTTTTCCCATTAACTCCGAGTTCTAAATACTTTGTCTATGAATTGGAAGCAATGATATTGTACTATCAATTAATACATAGACTTTCTGTCAAGAATCAAAAGAAGTGATACATTTAAACACCTTGTAAACACCAAAGAATCATATTACTTAGCCACCATTAATTGTTATAATCATTGTTATTATCATTTATGCTACCGCAATAGTGGTATTGTCATGAATACTGCATGACTTTCTTTCACGTGCAGCATCTCTAGAATCAGTTTATATAATTTCATGATTTAAAATATCCTACTCTAAATATGTATGTATATTTAATTTTTAGCTGAAACTTTGAATCCTTTAAAATATTTGTTTTAGGGCATCTGGATAGCTCAGTGAATTGAGAGCTAGGCCTAGAGACAGAAGGTCCTAGCTTCAAATCTGGATTCAGATACTTCCTAGCTGTGTAACCCTGGGCAAGTCATTTAACCCCCCATTGCCTAGGCCTTACCACTCTTCCATCTTAGAATCAATATTGACTCTAAGGCAGAAGGTAAGGGTTATTTAAAAAATATATCTGTTTAGTAAAGATGGCTTGGGGAGATTGAAAGGAGGCAGGATAAGGAAGAGAAAAGCAGGTCAAGGTATAACAGGTATTTTTCCACTTCTTTGCTACCCCCATAATTTCCAGATTCATAGTTAGAATCAGTGAGGTTTGAGGGACATGACTCCTTTTTGAATCTCTTTGAAATACTAAACTACTTCTTTATCATTAACTTATCCAGAAGAACTAACACTGAATAGAAAATATGAACAAAAAGTTATAATAAGATTACAGAATCCAGTTGGAATCTTATTTTTAGAGAACTGGCATTACACTTTCCTTATTATCAGCCATTTAAGTGGGCAGTCTCTGACAGAGGGTGCTGGGTTCAGTATGAGGGTTGCTTCTGCCAACAGCCATTGCTGCTGTTTCTCTCAATGCCAGCACTCCCCAAAGCAATTCATCATCTTGAATGCTAACCCTGCAACTCTTGATCCATCATTAGAGCTTTTATACAACCCCAGTCAATACATATCTTTGAACATTGGAACATGAGGCAAGCCAGGGAAATTATCCATTTAATTGTCCAATTCTAGCAAAAAGAATAATCCATGTAACTGTATTAACTAAATTACTAATACAGCAGTATCTTACACATAGAATTATAGTTTAATTTTCTATGTATTTGAGTCTCTCTAGTTCAACCTGTCTTTTTGTCTCTCCCCATATATACAAATATATATGTGTGATTTGAACTTGGTGTGTTTTTTTTCTCCTACATCAGAATCAAAGTTTCCTTAATATGTTTATAGGAAATTGAAAGAGGACTTTCCCAAAAAGTTTTAAGGATACATCAATATGTATAGCACATTCTCCATTATCAAATAAATGGCCATGTACATCCCCAATGTAATAGCATATATCATTCTTAAAAGTCCAATAGTGGTGACAATAACAATAATAATAATGAGAATGATAAGGATAAGGATACTAATGAAGAACTTTGTAGTAAGGTGGATAGAAGATTGATCATGGAGTGACAAGGACTCCAATTCCTGCTTGTGATACATAAAGGTTAACTAGGTGGCCAAGCAAGACTAGAGTAAGACAGAGCAAGAGATAAACTCAAATTCTGCCCCAGAAACTTACTAAGTATAATAGCTCAGCCAAGTTATTTAAACTATTTCAGCCTCATTTTTACCATCTGCAAATAGGAACAATAATATTCACTTTACAGTGTTACTGAGTTAAAGTGATATGAAAACTTTAAATTACTATGTAAATGTAAGCTGTATATGTTAGTATTATTATTATATGTCATATATATGTAATATATGTTAGTATTATCATTATTATTAATTTTATTTGCCTTTACTAGATGACCCTGGAAGTATTCTTAGTCTGTCAATGAGGCAGTCAATAATCATTTGACATTTACTAAGAGCCTGATATATGCCAGGCACTGTGATATGGTCAAGATTATCAATAGAGGCAAATGACAGTTCCTGACCTCAAGGAGTTCTCAGTTTAACAGGGGAGAGGAGATGCAAACAAATAAGCACAAACTACATAGAGGATGAAATGAAAATAATTTTAAAAGTCAAGACATATAAATTAAGAGGAAATGGGAAAGGTTTTCTGCAGTAGATAGGACCTTAACTGGGATTTTGCAGGAGCCAAAATGTACAGATGAAGAGAGATAGCATTCCAAGCACATGGGATAGCCATAGAAAATGGTTAGTTTGGTGAGATATTGTGTCTTGTTTGTGAAACTACAAGGAATGCAATGTCACTGAACTGAAGACTATTTGGGAAGGAAAAAGTTGTGTAAGACTAGAGAGGTGGAAATGAGGATAGGTTATGTATGGACATCAAATTGAGGATCTTGTGTTTAATCCATAAGGTGTTGAAGAGTCACTGGAGTTTAAAGAGTCAGGGGTATGGGTAGATAAAATCAGATCAGCACTTTAAAAAATCACTTTGATGGCTGAATAGAGGATCGAATGAAGTGGGGAGAGATTTGAGGTAGGAAGACCAATCACCAGGTTATTACAGTAACTAAAGTATAAAATAATATATCCCTGCACCAAGCTTTTGGCAGTATCAGAGGAGAGAAGGAAGTATATTTGAAATATAACAAAAATAAAATTGATAGGTTTTGGAAACAGATTGGATATGTGGGCAAGGGAGGATAGTGAGGAAATGATGATGACACCTTGGTTATGCTTCAGGAAGCATAGATGGATGACATTGTCTTTGACAATAGTAGAGAATGTAAGAGGTGATGAGGGTGTATGGGGTAAAGATGATATATCTTGTTCTGGACATGCTATCTCTCTCATTAAGAGCTGGAGAGTCATTATCAGTTGTTACTAAGCTGTGCTGTGCAGAGCACACAGAATTTTTAGGTTGGCAATTGCAATGGGCTGCAGAAGTGGATTTATGGTTTAATTCATCATCCACTCTGATATTTAAAGAACTGTCAAGCCCCAAATCAGAAGTTTTTCCATTGGTTGTATCCGGGAATGTATGGTAGTCAGTTTGTGTTCCCTTAAACACCTCTGGTACAACTGCTGACTCTGAAGCTGACTGATGTTCACTATCTTGCCCTGAAGTTTGTGTGGCTGAAGTCAGATGGTTTGTGTCTCCAACCACTGAACAAAGTTAATTGATGTTGTTACTAATCACACTGGTTACTGGAGATGACAACTGCTCCCTCTCCCTTCCTCAAGCTTCTGGTTTGTATTCTTCAGCTAAGGGATTGAGAAAGGTGGGTGTAGAATTTACTAAGCAGCTGCCAGAACCCAGCAACTAAGTGGGTTGCACCTTTAAAATCAAGTCTTTGCCAACATACTGATTTGATTGCTCTCTAACCTCAATCTGTGACACTGTGTCCGAAGCAAGTGAATGGGATTCGACTTTGGGATCTAACTCCTCCAAGGTTACAGATGATATTCCTTTCTGAATACATTGTAAATCCTTGTCATAATGTTCTTTATCCAAGCTGCCCCATTGTTTTAGACTTGGAATAAAGAGAGGATTTTGAGGTTTTGATGACTTTGAACAAGATTGCAAAGCTTCTTGATGCAAGCTGTTGCAAATACTTGTATTGTCCTTATGCTTCTCATCCAATGTTTTTGTGATGGAATGAGAAAACTGACCCCTTATGTAGTCATCCTCACTATTCCGATATATTTCTCTATGCATTTGCATTATGTCCTCCCATTGCTGATCATCTGCCACAGACATATCTTTGTATTCTGTACAGCTTGTTTTAGATATCTGTTCTCTTGTGCCCAGTTTTTCAATATGATTTTCCCTACTCAGACTACATATCCGAACACCCAAATTGCAATCATTAGACCTTTTTAAATTAGGAACCTCAATTCATAACGACTTTGGCTTCATTCCCATCTGTATATATCTCTCCATTTCTTCAAGATATGGGGATTGGCTAAATTTCTTGCATGAATAGCTACAGCATGGACGATAATGCTTGCTTTCCTCACTTCTCTTTGCCTCATTATTTTTGGACCATTTTGTGTTGTAATAGGTCCTTCTAGTTTGTCTGTCTCTTTGGCTATAATCGTCATTTTTGGTAAAGTCAATTTGTTATCTAAATCTACAAAATTTGAGAATATGACCTGGACATCCACAAAGGAAGCAATGAGGGGAAAAGGTTTTTGGTCTTGGGGTGTTAATGGTAGGTTGCCTGGATTGACTATGGCTCCTACTCGCTTGAAGGGCAAAATTTTTTACTTCTTCTAATTCGTTTTCTCTCTTGGTCTCTTTCAACTGCTTTCTCAAGTCGGCTATCAGTTTGTCCTTGTCTGAGTCTATCTGTCTTGCTACTCTTGCTTCCTTATGCTTTGAATCATGGATGTAGGAAGCATGCTGTCTTACATCCTCCACTGGCAGTGATTTCCACAGTGGATAGTTTTGTCTAAAATAATTTTGGATGGGGTTTGATGTTCCCTTTACAAATTGCATACGGATATGATCTATGGTCTCTTGGGCATGTGTGTCACGTAATCCTAGGATAGTTTCTGCTGCTTCTATTACTCTATCAAGGAAACTGCTAGCATGTTCCTCTTCTCCCTGTCTTAATTTTTCGAATTTTTGCCATGAATTTGACCTTTTTGAATGGATCTGCATTGCTTCTAACAAATCAGTTCTACATTGGATCAGATACCTAAGGTTGGCATGTTGTGTGAAATCTAAGTCCTTGTGGACTAATGGCCAGGCTGCTAAATTGGGGTTTGTCCTCATTTCAGTTAGGGATTTTTCCTTTTCTGAGGGAGAGCAAAATTCCCCTAAAACAAATTCTACATCATCAAAACTGGGATTGAACAAAGTAAAGACTCTTTTTAATCCTTTGATACTTTTGAAGGGATGCTGGAAGAAATTAGGAAAACGTCTCTTCAGCACCTCCATATCACTTGGGTAAAAGCTTTATATGTCTTTACATGTACTACCCCTTCACCAGGCTATACAATTGTCCTATCTACGATTGGTAATAGTGAAACTATGAAATTTGCAGATGGTTGGTTGTTATTGGCCATAGATTTGTTATTGGTGGTGTTATTCCCTAGGTACTTGGACTCCACAATCTCTAGCTGGAGAATTGTGTGCTTGTCCAGTTCCTTTCCTTCCCTTATCTGCTTTAATACTTGAAATAGTAGTTTGATGTTATTTACTAGTTCCCCAGAATCAGTATCTTTCTTTGGCATTGTAATTGAGTTCAACCATTGCCAGAGGTGAGAGAAAACATTTTTTGAGACAACAAGGAATTGCCAGATTGTTAGGATTATGGCTATGGCTATTGGGATAAAGCAAATACACTCAGCCAGGGTCAGAGCACACCATTTATAATAATCATAGATATCTAGAAGTTGTTGCATGAGATTAGGGGCCTTTATAAACCAAAAATCCACCACACCCTGCATTAGGGACCAAGAAATCATTGAGATACTAGGTAGGATAAATGTTATACTAGCTAACTTCATTTTGGATGGGTAAGAAGATTTTAGGTAGTTTGCTAACTTTGCTTGCCAATTAATGTTATGAAGAAGTTGAGTAATCTGTGGAGGTCTCAGGCAATTTGGGTACTGAGGAGGGATAAAAGGTGATGAAGTGATTTGGAAGGGGAATGAAGGGGACAGCTGAGTGTAGGGAAGGGATGAATGAGGTGGTATATGGGAAGGTAAGGGAATGACAGGGAGTATACAGGAGGGCAGCTTAAACAGACTTATTCACTGAGGCTAGAGACAGAGGATACTGAGGAAATAGGCTGAGGTACTTCAATCAGGGAAGATACCTCTAAGGTATCAGAGGAATTTGGCCAGTCATGAATGTTTCATATCTGGCTGGAGGACTTCTCTTGTTAATTTCTAAGTCCCTTGAGGGAAGAGACAAAAGGGCTTCTCCCTGCCAGTGAAACTAATGGCTACAAGAAGTCTCAGGTAGGTACTTCCTGCCAAGATAGATGTAGATGCCTGCAGTTCCCTTAAGAAGTAAAAAGAAAATAATTCCCTCCCTCTTCAGCCCTTGCCTTAATCTTCAATACAATGATTCACCAGAGGTTTTGAGTAGGTAACAAAGGGGATTTATTAATGTCAGGTTAATTGGAGGGAAAGAGGTTTTAGGTTTTCTAACTGCTGCTAGTGAGAAGGCTGGATTGTGGGAGATGGGTTGCAGGAGAGGTTTAGATTGAGAGAGTCTGGCTCTCCCAGTCAGAAAGGTTTGACTGCCTCTGAAGTAAAGTATTTATCAAATCACTTAATTCAGGGTAACTATTTTAGGATGCCATACTTGCCTGCAGAAAACTAAACCCACAATGTCCAATCACCAAGCCACCCTTCCTCCCAGGGCCCAAAGGGAAATTCAGGGAAATAGCAGGGATGTAATGGAGAGATCAGGGAGAAGTCCAGAGAAATAAGATAGGTCCAAATTTCCCCAAGACAAAATAAGCACAGGCCAAGGCCAAAGCCAAAAGGCCAAAGCCAAGCTGAAAAACCAAAGCCAACAGGCTAAGCCAAAGCCCAAAATGCAGAAGCCCTGAGTCAAAGTGAAAGCCAGAAGGCAAAAGTCCTGTCAGTTGGACTTCAGCCCTTTTTATAGCCTCAGGCTCCAATTGACTTTCTGAAGATTCTCAAACCTCCAACTGCCTCTCTGTGACAGTTTGAAATTACAGAAGCAAAAGGCTTCTGCTAGCAATCTTCCATTACAGGGGGCAAGGGTGGATAGTGAGAAATTGATGATGATACCTTGGTTATGCTTCAGGAAGCATAGATGGATGACATTGTCTTTGACAATAATAGAGAAGGTAAGAGGTGGTGAGGTTGTAGAGGGTAAAGATCAGGTATCTTGTTCTGGACATGTTTAAAATATTTACTAGACATACATTATGACTTGCCTGAAAGATAGTTGAGAAAAGAGATTAGATATCAACAAAGAGATCAGAGCAGGGTAGGTATATATGAAAATCATCAGTAACTATATCCATAATGATATCACCAAGTAAAGACATATGTAGAGGGAACAGAAGGCCCAAGAGACAACTCTGCAAGGCATATGTTTAAAAGGTATGATCTGGATTAAAACCCATCAAAGGAGACTATGTAGAAGTGATCTTATATGTAGGAGGAGAACCAGGAATGATCAGTGTTCTAAAAGCATAGAGAAAGAAGAGAGAAGAGGGGGAAGAGAGGTCAAGAGATGAGGACAGAGAATGTCCATTGGATTTGGCAATTATGGGATCACTCATAATTTGCAGAGACTAGTTTGAGTGAAATAAGATAACAAGTAATTGATCATAAAGGATTAAGAATGAATAAAAGTAAAGAGGGGGCAGCTGGGTAGCTCAGTGGAGTGAGAGTCAGGCCTAGAGACAGGAGGTCCTAGGTTCAAACCCGGCCTCAGCCACTTCCAGCTGTGTGACCCTGGGCAAGTCACTTGACCCCCATTGCATTGCCCACCCTTACCACTCTTCCACCTATGAAAAAATACACCAAAGTACAAGGGTTTAAAAAAAAAGTAAAGAAAGTGGAAGCAACTATTATATTTGGTCTTCTCAAGTATGACCACAAAAGGCACAAAAGATGTAGGATGATAGTATGGATGGAAGGAAAAATGGAAGGTTTTTAGAAGGTGGGGTAGGCATATTTGTAGTCAGTAGCAAAGGAGCTAGTAGACAGTAAGAAAATGAAGGGGGCAGCTGGGTAGCTCAGTGGAATGAGAGTCAGGCCTAGAGACAGGAGGTCCTAGGTTCAAACCCGGCCTCAGCCACTTCCCAGCTGTGTGACCCTGGGCAAGTCACTTGACCCCCATTGCCCACCCTTATCAATCTTCCACCTATGAGACAATACACCTAAGTACAAGGGTTTAAAAAAAAAGAAAATGAAGGTAAATGATAAATAACACAGAGTGATCCATTGGAGGGAAAAAAATAGGAATGCTTGTGCAGGCAAAAGTGTTTGCCTTGCAGAGAAGTAAGGCTATCTCTTCTGTGAGATAGACCTGAAGGAGGAGAAAGTGGCAGAAGTCACCGTATTCCCTGCCACAAACTCATCAGCACAGTGATATAGACATCTTTGCTGTTCTATGAATAAGACATTCCATTTCTTCACTCCAGTTCTTTCCCTTGATAAGTATTTCTGTCTTTCCCCATGGCAGAAATGCTCTCCTTCTCTGCTTACTTCCTTTTCTGGATTCATTTAACTCGAAGTAAAAATGTCATCCTCTACAGATTATACCAATTTCTTTTAATTCTAGTGTCTTCTTTCAGTTAACTGTTTCCTATTTATCTTATATATAGTTTTTTTGTAAGTATTTCTTTGCTTGTTATCTCTCCTCCACTAGATTGTAAGCAACTATCTTTTGTCTCTTTTTAAATATCCAAAACTTAGCATATACCTGGCATATAGTGATTTGTTTAAAAAAATGTTTATTGATTGTGATTGGCTGGCATCTGCATGATATGAGAAGAATAAAAGGAAGCTTATGGTGAATGACCACAATTTTTTTCCATAAAAAATGAGTCACAGTTTTCATCTAAAAGTATGGGAGAAAGGGAACCAGGGGAGGTTTGAGGAGGGATGAAACATTTTGGAAGAGAAGTTGTGGAGATTGGGATAGTGCGTTGATAAAGGGGTTGTAGAAAGGCTTGTTGATCTCTCTTGATTAGAATAATTTCCACCCAGGAGTTTCCCTTCCTGATAAAATTGTAAATTTTCACAAAAAAATGAGGATGGTTGTGAAAAATAAGAAGATGACGATGATAATTCATCCACTGCATTATGATTTTCAAAGTCCTTTCTTTACAATACTTTGATCTATGTGGTAAAAGTTCGATTATCTTCATTTTCCCAAAAAATCAAAATCAGATAAGTTAAGTGATTTGCCACAGGTCACTTGGGTAGAAAGTGGCAGAGAAAGGATAATAACCCAGATTTCTCCTGACTCTAAGTCCTACCTTTCCTCCACTATTGCATTTGATCTTGCCAATTATATCAAGCCATATATTAACAGCATTTTGTGTCTAGGAGGTACCATAGAGATCTCCTGGTCCAACTCTCTAATTTTCCATAAGTTAAGTGATTGCCCAAGATCCCAGATATAATTAGTAGCAAAGTCAGGACCCTGTCTTCCTTATTCCCAATTCAATGTTCTTTGTATTGTATCTCAATAGCAGCAGTTATATAAGAAGAGAAGCTTCAAATGTCTTACTATCATTGTATTTTATCCTTTTTTCCTTAGCAACTCAGAGAGCAATAAAACATTATTGATTTATTAATTAAAGCAAACACAGTGAATCCAGCACCAATTTTCTAGGACTGCCTAATGCTGGGATACTTCAAGTGATATCTTCACTATTTCAACCTTTTTCAGAGTGAAAGACTGACTAGAATGCAAGCAGAAAAAACGAGTAGATCTTTGCTCAGGAACACTTAAGGAGGAAAAATCTCAAAAATTTGACAACTTGAAAAAAATACTTTAGATGTTAATATTAATATTATAGAATTCAAAAGACAAGGATGTCAGATGATTCATGGGTAATATTTTAGTTGAGCAGATGTTTAAATAATAGAAATTCAACTTGGGTGGTACTGACATTCCTCTTTCTCTAAATCTTATTAAATGTCCTATCTTTAAAAGTAAGGCAGATTTTCATAATATTTAGACTGCATCAACTGTTGCATAGAAAAGGATGTAGAGACAATATATTTTACTAATATCAAGTGTGATATACCTAGAAAACTTGTCATTTTTATTATAAAGTTAACTGGCTTACAATGAGGCTTCCCAACTGATTTTTTAAGCATTTATTAATATTTATTTTTTTTCAAAAGTTACCATGTTTATATAATTCATGTTCTTACTTTCCCCTTCACCCACTGACTTCTCCCTCACCCCCATGGCAGATGTGTATTTCCACTGGTTTTAACATGTGTCATTGATCAACACCTATTTCTAAATTGTTGATTGTTGCATTGGTGTGATAGTTTTAAGTCTATATCCCCAATCATGTCCTCCTCAACCCATGTGTTCAAGCAGTTGTTTTTCTTCTCTTTCCACTCCTGTAGTTCATCCTCTGAATGTGGTAGCATTCTTTTCCATAAATTCCTCAGAACTGTCCTGGGTCATTGCATTGCTGCTAGTACAGAAGTCCATTACATTCTATTGTGCCACAGTGTATTAGTCTCTGTGTACAATTTTCTTCTGGCTCTGCTCCTTTCACTCTGCATCAATTCCTGGAGGTCTTTCCAGTTCACATGGAATTCCTCCAGTTTATTATTCTTTTGAGCACAATAGTATTCCATCACCAGCATATACCACATTTTGTTCAGCCATTCCCCAATTGAAGGGCATACCCCCATTTTCCAGTTTTTTGCCACCACAAAGAGCTCAGCTATAAATATTTTCATACAAGTCTGTTTATCTATGAACTCTTTGGGGTACAACCCCAACAATGATATGGCTGGATCAAAGGGCAGGCATTCTTTTATAGCCCTTTGAGCAGAGTTCCAAATTGCCAGCCTGAATGGTTGGATCAGTTCACAACTCCACCAGGAATGCATTAATGTCCCAGTTTTGCCACATCACCTCTAGCATTCATTACTCTCCCCTTCTTTCATTTTAGCCAATCTGCTAGGTGTGAGTTGATACCTCAGAGTTGTTTTGATTTGCATTTCTCTGATTATTAGAGATTTAGAACACTTTCTCATGCGCTTATTGATACTTTTGATTTCTTTATCTGAAAATTGCCTATTCATGTCTCTTGCTCATTTATCAGTTGTGGAATGGCTTGATTTTTTAGACAATTGGTTTAACTCCTTGTATATTTGAGTAATTAGACCCCTTTCAGAGTTTTTTGTTATAAAGATTTTTTCCCAATTTGTTGTTTCCTTTCTGATTTTGGCTACATTGTTTTTGTTTGTACAAAAGCTTTTTAGTTTGATGTAATCAAAATCATTTATTTTACATTTTGTAATTTTCTCTACCTCTTGCTTGGTTTTAAAATCTTTCCTTTCCCAGAGATCTGATAGGTAAAACTACTCTATGTTCACTTAATTTATTTATAGTTTTCCTCTTTATATTCAAGTCATTCACCCATTCTGAATTTATCTTGGTGTAGGGTGTGAGATGTTGATCTAAACCTATTCTCTCCCTTATTGTTTTCCAAATTTCCCAGCAGTTTTTGTCAAATAGTGGATTCAAATCCCAAAAGTTGGGCTCTTTGGGTTTATCTTACACTGTCTTGCTGATGTCACTTACCCCAAGTCTATTGCACTGATCCTCCCATCTGTCTCTTAGCCAGTACCATATTGTTTTGATGACCTTTGCTTTATAGTACAGTTTAATATCTGGTAGTGCTAGTCCCCCTTTCTTCACATTTTTTTCCATTATTTCCCTTGATATTCTTGATCTTTTGTTATTCCAAATGAACTTTGTTATAGTTTTTCTTAATTCAGTAAAGAGGTTTTTTGGTAGTTTGATAGGTATGGTGCTAAATAAGTAAATTAATTTGGATAGAATGGTCATTTTTACAATGTTAACTCGTCCTACCCATGAGCAATCAATATTTTTCCAATTGTTTAGATCTAGTTTTAATTGTTTGGAAAGTGTTTTGTAGTTGTATTCCTATAATTCCTGTGTTTCTTTTGGTAGATAGATTCCTAAGTATTTTATATTGTCTAGGGTGATTTTAAATGGTGTTTCTCTTTCTACCTCTTGCTGCTGTGATGTGTTGGAAATATATAGAAATGCTGATGATTTTTGTGCATTTATTTTGTATCCTGCAACTTTGCTCAAGTTGTTGATTATTTCTACAAGCTTCTTAGTTGATTCTCTAGGATTTTTTAAGTAGACCATCATATCATCTGCAAAGAGTGATAGCTTAGTCTCCTCATTGCCTATTTTGATACCTTCAATTTCTTTTTCTTTTCTAATTTCTACTGCCAGTGTTTCTACTACTATGTTAAATAATAGAGGAGATAATGGACATCCTTGTTTCACTCCTGATCTTATTGGAAATGCTTCTAATTTATCCCCATTGCATATGATGTTTGTTGATGGTTTTAGGTATATACTGTTTATTATTTTTAGGAAAGGTCCTTCTATTCTTATACTTTCCAGGGTTTTCAATAGGAATGGATGCTGTATTTTGTCAAAGGCTTTTTCAGCATCGATTGAGATAATCATGTGGTTTTTGTTTTTTAGATTGTTGATAGAGTCAATTATGTGGATGGTTTTACTAATGTTGAAACATCCTTGCATTCTTGGTATAAATCTCACCTGATAATGGAGGATGATCTTCTTAATTACTTGCTGGAGTCTCTTTTCTAATGTTCTATTTAAGATTTTTGCATCTATGTTCATTAGGGAGATTGGTCTGTAGTTTTCTTTCTCTGTTTTTAATCTACCTGGCTTTGGAATAAGTTCCATATTTGTATTATAAAAGGAATTTGGTAGGACTCCTTCTTTGCTTATCATATCAAATAATTTGTATAGTATTGGGATTAGTTGCTCTTTGTATGTCTGATAGAATTCACTTGTGAATCCATCAGGCCCTGCGGATTTTTTCTTAGGGAGTTCTTTGATGGCTCGTTCAATTTCTATTTCTGATTTGGGATTATTTAGGTATTCTATTTCTTCTGCTGTTAATCTAGGCAATGTGTATTATTGTAAATATTCATCCATATCTCCTAGATTGCTCTATTTATTGCCATATAATTGGGCAAAATAATTTTTAATGATTGCTTAAATTTCCCCTTCATAAGAGATAAGGCCTCCCTTTTCATCTTTGATATTGTCAATTTTGTTTTCTTCTTTCCTTTTTTTATTAGATTGACCAGTACTTTGTCTATTTTATCTGTTTTTTTTTAAAAATACCAGCTTCTAGTCATATTTATTAATTCAATAGTTCTTTTACTTTAGATTTTATTAATTTCTCCCTTGATTTTTAGTATTTCTAATTTAGTTTTCATCTGGGGATTTTTCATTTGCTCCTTTTCTAGTTTTTTGGAGTTGCATGCCCAATTTATTAATCTCTGCCCTCCCTAATTTGTTAATATATGCACTCAAGGATATAAATTTCCCCCTGAGTACTGCCTTGGCTACATCCCACAGAGTTTGGTAGGATGTCTCATCATTGCCATTGTCTTCAATGAAATTGTTGAATGTTTTTATAATTTCTTCTTTGACTAACTGGTTTTGGAGAATCATATTATTTAATTTCCAATTAGTTTTTTTAACATTTATTAATATTCATTTTTAACATGGTTACATGATTCATGCTCCTCCTTTCCCCTTCACCGCCTGCACTCCCCCCACCCATGGCCGATATGCATTTCCACTAGTTTTGTCATGTGTCCTTGATCAAGACCAATTTCCAAATTGTTGGTAGTTGCATTGGTGTGGTAGTTTCGAGTCCACACCCTCAATCATGTCCACCCCGACCCATGCGTTCAAGCAGTTGTTTTTCTTATATGTTTCCTCTCCTGCAGTCCTTCCTCTGAATGTGGGTAGCGTCTTTACCATAAATCCCTCAGAATTGTCCTGGGTCATTGTATTGCTGCTGGTACAGAGGTCCATTACATTCAATTTTACCACAGTATATCATTCTCTGTGTACAGAGTTCTTCTGGCTCTGCTCCTTTCTCTCTGCATCTGTTCCCGGAGGTTTCTCCAGTTCGCCTGGAACTCCTCCAGTTTATTATTCCTTTTAGCAC
>NC_058135.1:189453536-189477984 GCF_016433145.1 Gracilinanus agilis | reverse complement strand
GTAGGACTTCAGGGCAATTTTGCTGAATTATTTCTGTTAGTATGGAGTCCAGGTTTCTATTAATTTCTGGTTTTTCTGGAAGACCAATTATTCTCAAATTGTCTCTTCTAGACCGGTTTTCTTGGTCTGTCACTCTCTCATTGAGATATTTCATGTTTCCTTCTATTTTTTTAGTCTTTTGACTTTGTTTTATTTGTTCTTGTTGTCTTGAGAGATCATTAGCTTCTACTTGCTCAATTCTAGCCTTTAGGGATTGATTTTCGGCTATAATCTTTCGGTTTTCGGCCATAATCTTCTGGTTTTCGGCCATAATCTTCTGGTATTCCTTTTCAATCTGGTTATTTCTGGTGTTCAATTTGCTTATCAGTTCATTTGGTTTCTGAGCCTCACTTTCCAGTTGCAAGATTCTACCTTTTAAACTGTTATTTTCTTGCCAGATCTCTTCCATTTTCCTCAAAATCTCAGTTTTGAACTCTTCCATAGCTTGTGAGGAGTTTTCCTTATTTGGGGAGGGTCCGGATGCTTGTTTGTTCTCCTCCTCTGTTTGCTCGGTTGTCTGGATTTTCTCTGTGTAAAAGTTGTCGAGTGTTAAAGACTTCTTTTTCTTGTTGTTATTCTTTCTCTTCTGAGCTTCCTGAGACTGGGTAGCCATCATTAGCCCAGCAGCTTCTCAGGTTTATCCTCGCGCTCAGTGTCTGTCCGCAGTCTATTGGCTCCTGAGGTCTGAGTTCTGGTTTTTTTCCAAGGTCAAGCCCCCTGGTAGACCCCCTTGATTGATCCTCTGCCGGAGTTTCCTTTACAAGTTTCAGGGTGCTGCTTCCACAGTCGTATACCTGTCTAGGCTGGTTCCCCACTCAGGGTTTCAGAGCTTTAGTTCCTGGCTGTGTCTGCCTCCACCAACGCCTCCGCCCGTGCCTGCACTCTCAGCCCGCACTCTGTGCCCTGTGTCCACTCTCTGCTCCCGCGCTCAGATTTCGCGTGCGTTTTTTGGCTTTTTGGGGTCCTAAATCTTGCTGCTCTCAGTAACAGGCCCCGGAGTTGCCAATGACTCGATGGGTGCCCCAAACTTGCTCTATTTCTTTTTAGCTGGCTTCGGTGCTATATATGTTGTATGTGGAGGGAGTGGGGGTGGGGTGGCTGCTCAGCCCGCGATTTAGTGAGAGCTGTTTCACCCCTTTATAGCATGGAAATGCCTCGATTCCACGTACCTTCCACGCTGTGCCCTGTAGTGGGGTTCCTCCATTCTTCTGGACTTGTTTTTATGTCCCCTTGAGGAGTTTTGTGTGTTTCGGTCAGGAGAGGTTAAGAGCTGCTTTTTACTCTGCCGCCATCTTAACCCGGAACCCTTCCAATTAGTTTTTGATTTGCCTGTCCAGGTGCCCTTACTAATTATTATTTTTATTGCATTATGGTCCAGGAAGGTTACATTTATTATTTCTGCTCTTTTGAATTTGTTTGCAATGTTTCTATGCCCTATTACATGGTCAATATTTGTGAATCTACCATGTGCAGCTGAAAAGAAGGTGTATTTCTTTTTGTCCCTATTTATTTTTTTCCACATATCTATTACATCTAATTTTTCTAGGACTTCATTCACCTCTCTTACCTCTATCTTATTTATTTTTTGGTTTGATTTATCTACATCTGATAGAGGGATATTTAGATCTCCCACTAGTATGATTTTACTATGTATTTCCATCTTGAGATCTGCCAGTTTCTCTTTTATGAATCTGGTTGCTATGCCATTTTGTGCATACATATTTAGCAATGTTAT
The DNA here is from genome assembly GCF_016433145.1 of Gracilinanus agilis. Classification (NCBI taxonomy): domain Eukaryota; kingdom Metazoa; phylum Chordata; class Mammalia; order Didelphimorphia; family Didelphidae; genus Gracilinanus; species Gracilinanus agilis. Next base: position 189,476,210 of record NC_058135.1, on the reverse strand, counting down.
TTCCTCATTGTCTATACTGCCTTTAATCAGGATGTAATGACTTTCCCTGTCTTTTTTAATCATATCTATTTTTACTTTGGCTTCGTCAGAATTCATCATAGCCACTCCTGCCTTCTTTATCTCATTTAATGTCCAATGGATTTTGCTCAAGCCCTTTACATTAAATCTGTGTATGTCCACCCGCCTCATATGTGTTTCTTGTAGATACCATATGGTAGGATTTGGGTTTCTAACCCCCTCTTCTATCTGTATTCTTTTTGTGTGAAAGTTCATCTTATTCACAGTCAGAATTATTATTATCAGTTGTGTATTCTCCAACATTTTGGTATCGTCTCCTAGTTCAACCCCTTCTTCTTACACTATTTCCTTTTAAACCAGTGGTTTGCTTTATGCCATTAACCCTTGTCCCCTCCCTGGATTTGCTACCCTTTCTACCCCCTCCCCTATTATTCCCCTCCTTTTATTTTTAAGGCCTAATTAATTCCCTCTCCCCCTTGCCTCCCCTCCCTTTTTTTACCTCCTCCCTCCCCTGATCCCCTTGGTTTTTACCTTCTGACTTTCTCAGCAGGGTTGGATAGAATTTTATATCCCAATGGATAAAGATACTCTTCCCTCTCAGGGTTAATTACACTGAGAGTGGGGTTTAACTATTACCTCTTACTGCTCTCTTCCTCTCCTTCTTATATTAGTATTCATCCCTTCCCCTTCCCATGCCCTTTTTGTGTGTAATAGAATATCTTATTTTTCTTATTCATTCAAGTTTCTCTTGGTGTCCTCTACTATTCACCTCCCTCTTTCCCACCTCCATATCATCTTAGAACATTTAGTATTCCAACCTCTCCCTATGAATAATTCTTCTAATTATTATAATAGTGAATAGAGTTCCTTAAAGAGAATTATACATAACATTTCTCCACATAGGAATACCAATAATTAGATCATATTGAAGCCTTTAAAGAGGCAAATTTAAAAAACACGAGTTTTCTTTCTTTCTCCTCTGTTTCTTATTTACCTTTTTATGTTTCTCTTGATTTTTGTGGTTGGATATCAAACTTCCCATTTAGTCCTGGTCTTTTCTGTGCAAATACTAGGAAATCTTCTATGTTGCTGAATGCCCAAACTTTCCCTTAGAAGTATATGGTTAGTTTTGATGGGTAGGTGATCTTTGGTTGCAGATCCAGTTCTCTTGCCTTTCTGAATATCATTCCAAGCCTTGCGGTCTTTTAGTGTGGAGGCTGCCAGATCCTGTGTGATCCTGATTGGTGCTCCTTGATATCTGAATTGTCTCTTTCTGGCTTCTTGTAAAATTTTTTTCTTTTACCTGGAAGCTCTTGAATTTGGCTATTATATTCCTGGGGGTTGTCTTTTCTGGGTCTACTGTAGAGGGTGATCTATAGATCCTTTCAATGTCTATATTGCCCTCTTGTTGTAGAACTTCAGGGCAATTTTCCTGAATAATTTATTTTCGTATGGAGTCCAAATTTCTATTTATTTCTGCTTTTTCAGGAAGACCAATGATTCTCAGATTGTATCTTCTGTACTGGTTTTCTTGGTCTGTCACTTTCTCATTGAGATATTTCATGTTTCCTTCTATTTTATCAGTCTTTTGACTTTGTTTTATTTGTTCTTGCTGTCTTAAGAGATCATTAGCTTCTAATTGCTCGATTCTAGCCTTTAAGGACTGGTTTTTGGCTATAATCTTTTGGTTTTCCTTTTCAATCTGGTGATTTCTGGTGTTCAATTTGCTTATCAGTTCATTTGATTTCTGAGCCTCACTTTCCAATTGCAAAATTCTGCCCTTTGAATTGTTATTTCTTTGCCAGATTTTGGTTTCCAATTTGCTTACCATTTTGTTTGATTTTTGAAATTCCAATTGGGAGTTTCTGTCTTCTAACCTGTTTATTTCCTTTTGAGCTATTTCCCACTTCTCTCACCAAATCTCTTCCATCTTCCTCATCATCTCAGATTTGAACTCTTCAATAGCTTGTGGCCAGTTTTCATTATTTTGGGAAGGTTTGGATATGATTACTTGTTTGTTCTCCTCTGCTGTTTGCTCTTTTGTCTGTATTTTATCTGTTTAAAATATGTCAAGTGTTACAGAGTTCTTCTTGATGATCTTTCTCTTTTGCGGTTCTTGTCTCTGGCTTGCCATTGTTATCCCTGTTCTCTCTCAAGTTTATCCTCACACTCAGGGTCTGTCTGTGCTCTTTAGGCTCCTGAGGTCTCAGTTGTTCTCAGGGTCAAGCTTCCTGGTGGTCCCCTTAGTTGTTTCTCTGTCCGAGGCTCCTTTAACAGTCTCTGGGCATTGTTTCCACAGTTGTGAACCCCTTTTGCACTGGGTCCCCACTCAAGGTCTGCACCTGATCTCAAGATCCAAGTCCTCACCTGCACTCTGGATTCATGTCTGGCCTTGTGTCTGAGCCCGCACTCATGTCTGCGCTCTCAAAGTCCATGCGCGTTCTTTAGCCTCTTGGGTTCTTAAGTCTTGCTGCTCTCAGAAGCAGGCCCTGGTTACCCCAGGTAGCTGCCAAGAACTTAATCCATGCCCCAAACTTGCTCTAAATCTTGTGCATTGGCTTTGGCTCTGTAGGTGGTGGGGAGTGGGAGAGGGGGTTGCTCAGCCCGCGTTTTATTAAGAGCATGGAAATGCCCCAATTCCACGTACCTCCAATGCTGCGCCCTGTTGTCAGGTCCCTTTGTTCCTCTGGATTTGTTTTTATGTCTTCTTAAGGAGTCCTGTATGTTTAGATTAGGAGAGGTTAAGTAGCTGCTTTTTACTCTGCCGCCATCTTAACCAGGAAGTCCCCCAATTGATTTTTTAAAAGAATATAGTGAGTTTGGCCAGGTGTACTCAGTTCCTCCTCCCTTTTGACTCTCTTTGACACCAATATCAATTCCTTAGATAAGGTATAAAATGCCCTCCTGAATTCTCATTGCCTCATGGATAAGATTTTTTTTGAGACAAAGATTCAGATTCACACCAAGTAACCAAAAGGTTTAAACATTTGGAATAATCCTAGGGGAGGGCTTTCAGGGATCTATGTACATGAATACATAGGCAATAAAGGGAGACAGAGAAAGTGGTGGAAAAAATGAAGTCTTGCTAAAGAAGATGAAAACAGTAGTCCTGGAAAGGATCTTCTGAAGGACAGAACATGAAAAGGTTTAGAGATGATCAGCTGGAAGAAACCTAGAGAACTGAGACTATGATCATATAGAAACACGACAGGGAAGAAGGGTCAATCAAGCAACTAGCATTTACTTTTAAAAAGGAGCATAAAACCCACAAGGCATGGTGACAAGCAATGGGTATACAATGAAAGGCAGAGAAATAGGTTCTGTTTCTAAGACCTCACATTCTAATGAAGGAGACAATTTGCAAATGACTGTATACATACAGAATATGTTAAAGAGACCCTGACCTATAGGAATAATCAGAATTTTCCTTTCAGTGATATCATTATGCAACTTATGTAGATTCCCAAGATAAGAAGGGATGTATCTGAATGGAGAGTTTCTCAATTCCCTAGAAACTCAAAATTATTTTCACTTGCAGGCAACACTCATGTATGACAGCACTATAGGTCTTAGGAACTCTATAGGTTCCTATTGAGTATGGGACTGACCATAAAGGATTGTCATTTGGACTCTAGTAACCCTGAATCCCTTGTCCCTGCAGAAAATCATAGGCCTGATTATGGCACTCATTTACCCAAGATACTTTTAAGAACTTCCCATTGAAAATGAAAATAACTTTATCATTTATAAACTTTCACAATATGGTTCCACTCTGTCCTGCTGGTTTGATTATACATTTCTTCCTTGTAGGTATTTTATGCACTAAGGGAACTATCCTATTTGATGTTTCCTATACACAACATCCCATCTCTCTATTCTTTGCCTCTATATAGGTTGTCCACCATGTTTATAATTCTATTCCATCTTTCCTTCCCTCAGAACGCCAAGATGCATTCTAGCCTCAACACTCAACTTTTACTTCTTTCAAGATGCCTTTTCTGTTAGTGCCCCATGACCTACTGTTACTCCAGACCAATTGATATGTACACATATACACATACACATATCTATATATATACATACATACATATATGTATAAATATACACATTTCCTATATTTACTTCCTTGTGAACATGTTATACCCCATCAGCAAAATGTAAATGCCTTGAAGGAAAGGGACATCTCATTTGTATTTTCTTTTGTATCATTAGTACCTAGCATAATGCCTGGTGAATAGAAAATGCTTGCTAATTGGCTTTTCAACTTAAGGTTATACATTTTGGAAAAAAAAAATAGAGGTCCTAAAAAGAGATGTTTGTCTTGTTGGCTTCTAGTCTTTAATGAAATTTCTTTTTTTCCCCTTGCATTAAGTAAAACATGCTCTTCTTTTGTTGTTGTTATTTTTTGCTTGGGAGCCAAGAAATTTTAAAGTGATATGATTCAAAGTCTGATGAAGAGGTAACATGATACAGGAGAAATAGTAATTGAGTTTGAGTCAGAGAAGTGAGGTTCAAATCCCAATTCTACTACTTTCTACCTATGTGACTTGCTAATTCACATAAGGTCTCAGAGTCTCAAATTACTTATCTGCAAAATGAAGTGGGGAAAATAATGGCCTATGAGTTCAATTCTAAGTCTAAATGTATGGTCTTATGATCCCATGTTCCTATAGGAAATCCTCCATAGTTATCAAAATATGGCAAAGAGATTATAGAGAATAGCTACTAAGATTAATTATATCTCTAGATGTCCAGAGTTACAATGATGGATGATATCTTACCCAAAGAATGTGAAATATGAAAGATGGATTTAAAGGGCAACCAGGAAACAAGGATTAGAAGGAAATTTTTCTAAAATATGATGAAAATATGAACAGAAAACATTTGACAAATAAAACTTAAGAAGGAATTAGTATGAGAATCTGAATTGAGGGTCACATATTCCTGGAGAGAGAAGAGAAGGACAAACTCTTCCATTAGGCATCAGTAATGATAATGAGTTTAGGGAGCAGAAATGATTGGAGTTGGGTTAAACAAGGAAATCATAAATGTTCTTCAGCATTTCCTAAAAGAGTTACTTCCTTATTTGGTTGCTGCCTCCCAGACTTATTGTCTAATCAGCACTCAGAGTACTGTGGGCCATACTAGCAAAGCATATGCAGGTTTAGAACGCTGCCTTAAAGATTTTTCTGTCTTATTCACTTAATCGAATTTTCATGAATTTAAAAAAATGTTTTGATAAGATTTTCACTAAAATTGGTTTCTTTTATAACTCAATGTATTTTAATTTTAATTAATGCATCTAAAGGTAATTCAGTGAGGGGACCCATAAGCTTCACTAGACTATTCAAAATGTCCATGACATTAAAAAAGGGGAAAAAAAGAAGCTAAGAATTTCTGCTCTAGTCCAAGTTCTTAATTAGAAAAGAAACCAAGATCCAAAGAAAGAACCTACCACTGGTATTCCGGGGAGTAGGTAGAAGAAATAAGAGTTCAATTTTGAATTCCAGTCATCAAATCCAGTGAAATTCCATTATACCAGAATTCTTGGAACATTCTTATTTCTCATACTTTGGCCATTTGGAAATATCACATAGAGAGTAAAAACTTAAACTAGCAAGATTAGTTTATATAGTGAGGTGACAGGGTCATTAAGAGTTCCCATTGTATTTAGTGTGTCTTTTAAAATTATTATTACTAATTATCATTTTATGTTCCTATTAAACTGGGACATATTGAATGAGACTTGAAAGAAGGCAATGCTAGAGTGAAAGCACTTTGAACTTAGACTAAGAGAATGCAATTGGAATCCCTATTTTCTATCAATGACTTTGGTCTCCTTTCCTCTTAAATAAAATGAAGGCATTCAGTTGGTGGATTAAGAAGTCCCTTCCAGTTCCAGATGGGCTCTGACTGACTTTATCTCTATAACATCTTGCTTCTCCCAGGATAAGCTCATCACCTGGAAATTCAACTTTGTGACAATTAATTCAACTTTGGATATTCAACACCTTCTTATCTCCCTCAGCTACTTCTCACATCTTATTGGAGTGCTAAGAGGTAGAACAACAGGATCCTCTAAAAGCCTTCCTTTAGAGAAGCCATAGAACTTTCCAGTTAACTTCATTGTCCATCACTGACGCTGTTTAGTTTTGACTTCTCAAACAGCACACTCAGTGACTCCTTTCTCTATTCCAGTTTTCTTTAGTATATTGTCTTCTCCCATTAAATTGTAAGTTCTTTGAGGGCAGAGACTGTCTTTTGCATCCTCCATGCTTAGCACTATGTCTGGCACAGAATAAGTGTTTAATAAGTGTTTATTGATTTGAATTGAATGTATGATCCTATCATCTTTTTTCAGCTCTGAAGGTCAACAGAGAAGGACTGGTAAGGCGGAAAAACCGTGCTGTCCTCCTTCCCAGTAATATGATCTACTGATATTCTGTAACTAATATATTGACCCTAAAAGGGAAGAAAAGAAATATTTCAAGGGAATTATTGGCACGACAGTACTTTCACAGCTATGGTTAAAGTAGAATTATTGAAGTGATTAGCCTTAGTTCTGTTGTCATTTGTTTCAGGCCTGGAATTTCAAGGCCTTGCAGATATTGTGCTTTATCCTACAATTCAGTTCAGTGAAATCTTGTGAAAATCCTTTAAGTTTTTGATGGATGTCAACTTAACCTTTTTCACCTTGTATTAAACAAGGATGAGAGGTAGTGGAGGCAATGAAATAGAGCTACTGGAGTCATATAACATAGGCCACCACTGGATTTGTAACACAGGAAATGATCACTCATACTCAATGGAAATTGCTGCAGAAAAATAGAATTAACACGGTCTTCCTTTCTAACTTCCATCAAAGAAAATCATTTGGTGCACCTTCACAGGCACAGCAATAAAATTCACTGGTCTAGGAAACAGGTTAGGGTCATAGATTTAGAGCTGAGGGATATCTCAGAAATTATCTAGTTCAAGCACCTCATTTTAAAAGTGAGCGAACTAAAACCTAGTGAGAAGTGAAATGACTTGTGCAAAGTTACATATCTAGTAATCAAAAGGGTTTGGTACTCACACTCTGGTAGGAAACTGATTAAAAATCCAGTGTTCTTTCCTTTGTGGCACAGGAACTTTTTAATTTGAGGAAACAAAATATGATAAAGTCATTGGTACTCAGTTAATAGCTTATGAAGAAAGCTCACTTGTCCCTTTCTACTTTTTCATTTTTAAAATGGAAATTAAAAGGTATAAAATGGGTAAATAACAATAATGAACATTTATACAGTGTTTTAACATTCATGAAGCATTCACAAAAACCCTGTGATGTGCTTAGTATGTTACCTCCATTTTACAAAAAAATAAAACTTAGGCTCATAAAGATTAAAGTGTTTGCCCATTGTTAAACAGTAGTTTACACGGAATATAAACCCAAAGATCTAACATTCATTTTATTACCATGTATATTTTCTATTGACTACTTCTTTAATTCAGCATTTATATACTGCAGGTTAGATCTCTTACAGGGCAGCTTCTAGTTCTCAAGAATTCAAAGAGCACTATGAATGTATACTATTAAATTTTGACTCTTTTACTCCCACTGATATACTAAATTTTACTAAGCTATAGATGCAATAAGCTCCACAAAGCAATGCCATTTATGATATAATAAGATTAATAACTATACAAAAAAAACTTCCCATAAACTTGAACCTTACCCTTCCATAAGTAGCTACAACATTCTTTGGAAGAGGGGACATTGCTCAGAGTATGATTGTGGTGAGTCATATGGGCATCATATGTGTCCATGGCAATTCAGCTTGCTAGGCTTTCATATTCTTTTTCTTCTCATGGTGTTTTTGTGCAATTTCTCCTATATATAGCTTCCTCCCTGGGTTGACAAGAACTATTTTTCTCCATAAATCAATTCTCACTTCTCAGGCCAGTGTTTTTTGAATGTTTGCCTTTCTTCTTTGTTGTCAGGGGCTCTCACTCCTTGAAAATTCTTCACTTGAGTATTCTTCTTTCTATATATTTCATTAGAGAGCATGTTTCTGCTCTCTCACTTCTGCTTTGAAGTCTCTCCTCCACTGCTAAACTCTTAAATTGTTGAATTGTATTCCTTCCACAGGGGAAAGTAGTCCCACAGCTACATATAATGTCTAATGAAGAGACTCAATCCCTATAAAGGTGCTGCTGGTCTGACTGCCAGAAATGATGAGATCATCATTTTAAAGGGAATCAGGGTATAGTTAGTCTTCCTTTGGACGATGGTTTTTCCCTTCCAATTCTTGTAAAGAAAACCTTTTCACATTTCATAAAGTAATAACAAGATGTCAACTTGTCTTTACTAATCACTCACATACTAATAAAAATTCCTTTTGGTATGTACTCTTTTCCTTTCTGTGACTGTATTAACTAGGGTATGGAGGAGGAGGAGGAAGGATAAACTACCCACCATCAATTAAAGTAAAAAACATAAAATTCATGTCCCCATTGATATCTTCCTTTTGTTGCATGAATATGATCTTGAATTTGTAAAAAATACAGTATAGTGATGGATCACTAGCTTTGTAAGTTGTTACCAATCTTCAGGTACTTGGTATAAAAACCTGGTAAATGATGGAAAATATCTCATCCAAGAAGCTACTTCCCTAAATTCAGAGAAGTATATCACCATGTTGGCTAGCAGCTCTCCTTACCTTTATAACCACAGCAGTTCTTTAAGGCTATTAATAATGACAAAAAGAGGTTGTAATCTGTGTGAAGAAGACACAAGAAGAAGAAATCTCCAAGCAACAAAATCAAAATTTCTTGAAGAATTGAAGTTAATATAGGGAGAGTAGTTGTGTTCAGCCAAAAACAAATCCTTGTTTCTCCATTTTTTTTTCTTTCTTTTCACCTATTCCTGAAGAGATAGGCACCTCAGAAAAATGGAGTCCCTGTTTGTAAGACATTTAGATGAGTTCATAAATTAATATAGTGACCACATATGATTAAAGCTCAACCAGTTATGTAAACTATAAATTAGGATTCAGAAAGTGACAGTATTATGCTTAGTACACATACGAAGAATTATAATTTTAGACTTTCTTAAAAGCAACAAGTAATCCAAAAGGTCATTGACTCCAATATGTTCCACTGCATCTCAGACCCTGAAAACAGATCCCAACAACTGGAAATGATCCATTCTTTTTTGAGTCTGATACCATTCTGACCTCTTCTATCTATAACATGTACAATAGTTTTTGTTGTTGTTTGTTTGTTTTGTGTTTGTTTTTTCTTCATTAGAACTTGTGATTTAATTTGTGTAAGGAACTCCTAATGAAGAAATTCTCTCTCTACTGAGGCAGATAACAAACAATTACACACTTGATAACCTTAAAGTATTTCTCATGGAATTAAAGAATTAAAATACCCAAGGTCAGATAATTATTGTAAACGAGAGGTAAAACTTGAGTACAAGTCTTCATGATCAGATCTATACCTCTACCATATCACTCTACTGCTCACAGTTATTAAACCTACATATCAGTCTTATTCCCAAGCTTTATGTTTTTCATTGAGAAGAACCTAAGTTCTTAAAGGTTATTCCAACAGAATCAAACTGCAGTGCATTTTAACAAGTGGAAAGTGTTCAAATCAGGCAGCAGATTTTATCAGAGGACCAAGCTAGCTAAGAGTGGAGAGATTCATCACCATTAATTGGTCATGATAATCTGGCAAATAAGTAACAATAAAAACAACAAAAGAAAACATTCAAAATGACTTTCTTTCTTGGATGTAGACCTTGGATGGTCTATTGTCTTTGTAGAAAACAGGCCGAGCTTTAATATCACAGAGCTTTTAGAGTATTTATAAATCAAAGTAAACCATGTTAATATTGCTTTTCTCATTATAGATGAAATAAGATGGCATAAAATTTCATTTAAATTTCCAACCACTTCATAGACAATGCACACACACACACACACACACACACACACACACACACACACACACTTCAGTCAGTAAACTCTAGTAGCATCTCTCACTTCCAGGATCAAATACAAAAATCTTCTGACACATCAACTCTACATTACTTTATTATACCTTATCTCTCACTATACACTGTTCCATCCAGAGACATTGACCCCTTTGCCTCTCTACAAACAAGAAACTCTATCACTCAATATCAAACATCCACTATGGCAGGTTTACGTACCTAGAATGCTCTCTCTTCATCTCTGCCTTCTCTCATATTCTTTAAGTTCAAACTAAAATCCCATCTTCTATGGGGTTATTTTCCCAAACTTTGTTAATTCTAATGCCTTTTTTCTTTTAAATATTTTCTATGTAGTAATTTGTTTGTATTTGTTTACTTGTTGTCTTCTCCATCACACTGCATGCTCTTCTAGGTAAAGGACTGAAATTTCATTTGTCTTTTTTTTAATCTCCAGTGGCTGGGATAATTCTTGACACATACTTGTTTATTGACTGACTGACTGACTGGTTGATTGAAATACAAGGATGAGTCGAGATTTCCTGGGAAAGATAAATAAAAGAAACTGAGAACATTCCAAAAAGAACAAGGAAAATGGTTTCCTGGAAAACATGGCCCTTTTACCTTGTAATGGTTGCAATGAGCATAAGTAAATTTGCATGTTTAAATATGGGCATATAAATATTTGCATATGCAAATATATGTGTAAATATATACATGTGCATGTAAATTTGTGGATACTGGAAATATTTTTAATTTATTCACAAACTTTTTTCAGAGGATAAAAAAAAGAAAAAGTATATAAAAAACTTGACAAGAAACTCTTAAGCAAATTAACATACATATCAATACCCAATACATTTACTGTGAAGGTTGGAAAGGGGAGGCTAGAGACAAAATGTCAGGAAAGGCAGGTTGTAATTATGAAATGAAAAAACCAAAATTTTAGGAAACTGCTCAGAAAATTCATGTAAAATCTGTATATTTTCATTAGAAAGGAGATGGAAAATATTGGCTATTGAGAATACTTAACATAACAACAAAAAAGATGACAATTACTCCATTAGGAGAGTAGAAAATAACTGGTTACTAACATGGCAAGCATTTCTGAATTAGCATCTTATGAATAATCATAATACCAAAACTTAAGATGAAGTAGCAAAATCATCATTAATTTAGAAACCAAAGAATGAAGGTAAAGAGAAGAAACATATAATTTAAAAAGCCTCAATTTCATCTGTTAAGACATGGTATTGGGGGAAAATCATAGAAAATATTATTAATAAATAAAGGCTGTTATAGGAACATCATAATTCTAAACCTCAAAGCTCACTTTCTCATCTTTCTAGAATGTTATGAAAATGATCTGTAGACATATCAAGGATTTCCTTGATGATAATATGAGAAACGAATAAGAAACATTTTGCAAATAGTTTTCTGCAGTTAACTCCTTCATATGATCTAAAGTATAAATTTAAAATTATGGAAATATTCAGTATTATTGTTGATTATAACTAAACATTTGCTTCAGTGGAGAAAAAAATAAACTAGCCTTAAAGGCTCCTCTTCACCATTTCTTTCTCAAGCATATCATAATTATAAAGGTTAAAATTAATGGTTGGACAATGATCATATGAAATTATGTGATCACCAATATTTCTTATATCTCAAGTCAGAAATTTATTTACAAATATTTACAAAATAGAAAGGAAACAGTAAAGTACAAAAATGTGAAGAGGTTAGACAGGTTATCTATCCTATCATCCTAAATGTATTGCTCTGGGTCTGCTTAATCCAGGCAGACATTAATTAGCCCTCAACTAGGAAGGCTGGTAGTGAGTAGCCACAAGGCCTCCTCCCAGTGAGAGTCCAAGTAGAAGTTGAGCTCCAAGCTCATGGTCCAAGCCATAGTCTCCAGCAAAGCTCCCTGGAAGACTATCTAAGACTATCTCTAGAAAACAATCTCTTCAGACTATCTTCTCAAAGACAATCTGCTCTGAAGGAGTTCAGGGCTTGCTTTTTATGGTGACTTCTTGTTCCCTCCCTCTTCACAGGGGCCAATCACAGTTTCCAAATTGTCTAGTACTGCCCAGGGGGCATATATTCCCAGCTGATTGAATTTTTAAGGGTGTGAATTCTCTAAATACCTTGCTAGCTTCTCACCTAGTACTAATTAGGGTGTTTAGGCTTTTGTTGATTCAATTCAAAAGTAGACAAAGGAGAGTTAATCCTGTCTTTCCAATCTAGTGAGATACTAAGCAGGAGTACTTTAGTTATTGTAAACCAAAGTCTTAACTCAAAATAGACAAAGGGAATAAAGGGTTCCCTTTCACAAGTGTAAACTCAAAGAGAACAAAGAATTCCCTTTTATATAATAAAAGCATTTTAGAAGATGAAACTAATAATTATTTTTTTAAAAGTAATCTTTGATTAACAAAATCAAAACAGAAAGGTTTATGATTGTTAGAGGTGTCTTATACCATCGTGGAGGAATAATTTTTGCAGAATTTAAACATATGAGAGATTCTCCATAGAGAAAAAATTGTTTATGAATTACAAAACCACTAAAAAATTACACAAAGGAAATCAAATAATAAAAAAAGATAATTATTTCCTGTTCAGAACAGGTTTTGCAGTTTGTAATGGGTGCTTATTGATTTGAAACTTCAGAACATGTATTTCAGATAGGTACTGCTAATGCACATTGGGTCTCATAGAAAAACAGAAGGAAAATAATAGATAGTATTTCATTTGTGAAATTGTATAAAATTTTCATTAATGGACATGGTTCTAAATGATCCAGAAGAAACTGACAGAAGTAAACTGAGTCCCAATGGTGTAAGATGAAAAGCTTTTATTTTCTGAAAATACAGACATTCCTGAGGGGCAGAGAGAGATATTCTCATCTCAGGTACTCAGACAGATTGCTGCTAATCACTATTATAAGATTTTAAAGAGAAAGATGTTTTTTAGAGGAACCAATCAAGGCAGGATATGTGAGAAACCACAGCACAGATGTTGCTTGGCTAAGATTACAGATGTTTTTTTAAAAGTCTCAATCACAAAGATTCCCATAATGTTGGGAAACTTCTGAGGCTAGATAGATTGGCTCTATGATAGCAGACATGTTTCATTCTTCTCAAGTCAGTGAGGAACCATTGTGCCAGAGATATTACTCCCCTGTCTGATTCAATGCTTCTGAATTCTCTTCCTCCTATAAAGTGAAAAAGAAGACAGATCAAAAACAAAGTTAGAATCTAAACTTTTCCAAACTTCCCATTATCATACATGAAGTAAAATCTCATAGTTTGTACAAAAACAATCTCAGGGATGTGAGATGATGGCTAATCAAAAAACACTATGATCTTTGAAGAATAAAACAAAACAAGAAGAATCCAAGGAGCAATAGAGAAATACATAGTGGTTGTAAGAACCCTTTAGCCTACTTACAGTATTATCAATGATGATATGAACACAAGTGGTAAATTACAAGTAAGATATGTAATGGTGGGACACCAGGGATGCTAACAATTATTATTTGTGGGGTCTAACTGGGTTAAAGGAGAGACAGGAATGACAGACAGGACCAACCAGGATAGGGAGACCAGGGTTTACTGCCAAGCTGTTAACTGTCACAGGAAAGGCAGTTGGCCCAACAGTCACTCAGCTCACCTAGGCCAGGGCCTATGGAGCCAGCAGGCAGAAGGTAAAAGTTTATGACAGTTTTATTGAGGGAAATAATAATAAAGGATGGGAATAAGGGATTCTATACTTAAAACTTGAGGGCAAACCACAGGGGCAAGGGAAGGACTCGACTACACTATTCTATTGACCTACGCCAGGCAGGGCACAAAGGAAACAGTACTGAAGTCACAGGGAAAGCTCCTCCAAATCTGGTTCCAGCCAGATTTGGTCACTCAGCTAAAGGGCCTGAGGATGGCTTTCATTTGGTGTCTCATGGTAAATCCAAGGATGGTCACAGGATGCCAAGAGCCAACTCCACTAGGACAGATGTTCCAAGGTATACAGGTAGGGAGAGTGAGGTTGCAATGCTGTCCAACAGATCACAAACCACTTCCCCACTTGGTGCTGCTCTGCAGGTCTGTTGTCCACTACTGAAAGACTCCACCTCTCAGGATCCCAGGGAATCTGGACACAGTTTTTCCCTAACTGAGGTCTCCCAGGGTTAGCAACAGTTATGTCCCCAACCACTAATGGAGTCTCTCTCAGAGTCCAAGCCCCACTTCCTGCTCCATCATTCCATCTTGGAATCCTCTAGCCCTTCCTGCTAGGTCCAACACTAATACTAAATTAATCTTCCTCACAACAGTTCCCCCCTTTGCACAAAGCCAAATTTAACAAAATTTTGGTATTTGTGCACTACAAACTAAATTAAAATTCTAACCCAATATAACAAACAACCTACACTAACTCTATACTATCTAACACTATCCTACTCTACCCTACACTAGGGATTTTAACAAGGAACGGTAAAGAGATAAATACATTGAACAGTTACATAGTTCAAAGCATAAAACAACAAGAAACAATGCAAAATTTCCAACAAAATCAACAAAATCAACAGGAAATATGAAATATCAACACAAAAGTCAAAACAAACATCAAACATAACTCCTATTCTAATACAGAAATATCCTACCAAATAATAAATGCAAACCGTTTTGGAAAATACATTTTAACATAACTGCATAAGTCTTTACATCAAAATGAAAACAAAATATCAAACTCCGTTATGCAAATTACATTTGAATGTTTGCAACTCAATTATATCAAAGTATTCACAGAAATTACATTTATACACATATATACATATGATACATACAATATATACATAATACATACATGTATGACATACATATGCACATGTATGTACACATAACATACACATATCAAATATACATGTGTACATCCTTTACATATATACAATACTTACAATCTAATACAATTTACAATATACACATACTATTTACACAACTATTTACATTATTTGGGATATGTGATCTATAATATATGTTCTTCATGTAATGCAATTTTGTTATGTTTGTTGTATCTTCACTGTAATGTACATTAGTACCTTATCTTATCCTCTAACCTAATCTAATACTATATCTATTTCACTAAACTATTCTAAACTATCCCTATGGTATTAGTATATTAGTCTAAGCTACATTTACCTAAACAACTAGCTAATCTTTGTTAGTAACTATCTCTTGTTAGGACTTACTTATTCTATAGCTAATTCTAATTTTGTTAGTATTTATACATTGTTTCATTCCATAAGGAAAACAATGTATCCTAACATGTTTGTGTTGTTTGTATCTGATTTGTTATGTTGTTTCTTTGCTATATTGTTACTGATGGAAGCATGATACCTACCGAAACTCCAGATCTCCTGCAGATTTCCTTTCTTCTTATGATGTTCCATTCCTCTAGGGTATCTTCTCCTCTCTCCTTTTCCTCTTCTCCTCTTCTCCACTGAAGGTCTTGATAGTTTTATGTGCAATGTTGGATGTATATGAGTATGTAGTGATTCTATTTACATTACCCAAAATACTTCCAAACCATTCAATCCAAATTGTCCATGATTAATCCTCTTATTTAAGAAAATCCTTGAAAATGAAGTTTTTGTTAGTTCATTTCATAAGTCCATCAGTCTTAATACAAAGTTCATAAATCCTGTATCTTGAATCCTCTTCATCCATGGCCTCTTCTATCCAAACATCCTCTTCCACTGGAATAGTCCTCTCCTTACTGAACTTTCTGACTTCAGACTCCAATTGACTGAAGATATCAAATTACACAATCGCTGCTTCTTCTTCTTCTTCTTCTTCTTCTTCTTCTTCTTCTTCTTCTTCTNTCTCCTTCTCCTTCTCCTTCTCCTTCTCCTTCTCCTTCTCCTTCTCCTTCTCCTTCTCCTTCTCCTTCTCCTTCTCCTTCTCCTTCTCCTTCTCCTTCTCCTTCTTCTTCTTCTTCTTCTTCTTCTTCTTCTTCTTCTTCTTCTTCTCCTTCTCCTTCTCCTTCTCCTTCTCCTTCTCCTTCTCCTTCTCCTTCTTCTTCTTCATTATTAATAACTTCTACATTTTCATTATCTATTCTATATGCTAATTTAATATGCGAACAATGATACCACGAATCTCTACCTAAAACTTTCACAGAAGATGATGAAACTAATACAAATGTATAAGGACAATTTTGTTCTGTTGCCGATGTTTTGGTAAAAATTTTCACATAGACCATATCACCTGGTAGAAAATTATGAAGAGAATAATCCAATGCACCAAATTGAATTAATACTCCCATATCTTGTAATTCTCTTAACCTCTGCTGTAAAGCACTTAAATATGAAACAGTTTGCCAATCACCTCCTAAGAGTGATGCATAAGCAGCCTTACAAGTTTTTGCTTGTCATGGAGCATGTCCAAAGAGCATCTCATACTATGATATATGTAGATCCACTCTTGGTTGCATACGTAGGTAAAACAAAGCTATGGGAAAAATGTCTGGCCATTTAAGATGAGTTTCAGCACAGAGTTTCCCAACCATAGTTCTGAGTTCCCTATTCATACGCTCCACTTGACCTGACCTTTGCAGGTGATAAGGAACATGATATTTAGGTATTATTCCTAGATTCTCATAGACTCTTCTAAGGATATCCTGAGTGAAATGATATCCCTTATCCATATCTATGGTTAAAGGTACACCAAACCTAGGCACAATTTCCTTGAGTAACTCTTTAACCACAAAACTAGCCTTATTGGTATTTGATGGAAAAGCTTCAGGACATTTAGTTAGTTTATCAACTATCACAAGACAATACTTATATCTTCCAGCTTTAGGCATACAGATATAATCAATCTGTAAACTCTCAAATGGACACTAGGCTAAAGGCCTACCACCCAAACCTTTCTTTCTGAATGCACTTTGATTGAACTTTTGGCAGACCGAACAATTATTACAGATCTTATTTGCAACCATACTTATTCCAGAAGCAACCCATTGTCTCTTGATGGAATCCACAACAGCTTGTGCACCAAAATGACCTTTTGTGTGAATGGCTTGACACAAATAGGTATACAAGTCTTTTGGTAACAATTGTCATTCCTGTATCAGTAATCTATATCCCATGTCCTTTCCTAGCTCCAAATTTATCCTTTCATTTCTGGATATCTGAGTCTACATAAGCTTTC
Source organism: Gracilinanus agilis (assembly GCF_016433145.1). Taxonomy (NCBI): domain Eukaryota; kingdom Metazoa; phylum Chordata; class Mammalia; order Didelphimorphia; family Didelphidae; genus Gracilinanus; species Gracilinanus agilis. Next base: position 189,459,005 of record NC_058135.1, on the reverse strand, counting down.
TCTAGATCATCAGAATCAATAGATGTTAAATTAATTACATAAATTGGAGTATTCTGGGCTGCATACTTCACAGAGATATTAGCTCTGTGATTTCCTTTAGAGACTGAATCTCTACCATGAATATGACTCAGACAATGAATTACTGCCAGCTGTTTTGGCTTTTGGATTGCTTCCAACAACTCAGTTATTATTCCTGCATGAGCTATTAGTTTTCCTGATGCAGTAATAAAACCTCATTGTTTCCAGATTGTTCCTGTTGCAAGGCAAACAGAAAATGCATACCAAGAGTCCATGTAAATATTCACACTTTTACCTTCAGCTAGAAGACATGCTTGCTTCAATGCCACCAATTCTGCACCCTGAGCACTAAGATTACTAGGTAATGAGCCATACCACATTGTCTCAAATTCTGTGACAACTGCAGCACCAATACATCTAATTCAATTACATAAATATGATGATCCATCCATGAATAACACCCAGTCTAGATTTTCTAGTGGAGTGTCTTTTAAATCCATGGTCAGATCTGTTAAACACTTAGTGATCTCACTATATCCAGGAATCCATTGTCTACAGAAAGCAGTAGTTCCAAGAACAGCCCTAAGTTGTTTTTTGGTGTTAGGTGCACTCAATTTCTGTATGTCAGCTATTCTCTTTTGTGCAATACTTCTGGAACCCTCTGACAACACAAATCCGAGATATTGCACCTGGGGCAAAACAAATTGTAATTTTGCCCTGGAGATTTTATGTCCTTGTTTATACAATTCAATCAAAAGAATCTTGCTATCCCTAAGACACACCTTTGCATTTGGAGATGCCAGAAGAATATCATCCACAAAAAGCACCAATTTACTCTCTTTAAATTTAATAGTTTTTAGATCTTGATTTAGAATTTGAGAGAACTGAGAAAGTGAGTCGGTATACCCTTGTGGGAGATGAGTCCTCGTCCACTGAGTATTCTCCCAAGTGAAAGCAAAGATCTTTTGAGAATCCTCGTGAATTGGTATAGAGAAAAAAGGAGAACATAAATGTACCACTGTGAAATATCTAGCCTGACTTGGAATGGAAGAAATTATAGTAGCTGGATTTGGAACAACTGGATGTGTCTTGATGACATAATCATTTACCGCTCTTAGATCTTGAATAAATTGGTAAACAGGTCTGCCATTTTCATCTGGTTTTGGCTTGCTTATAGGCTAAATCAGTGTATTGTACTCAGAAAAGCATGGTATAATATCCCTTGTTGGATTAGGGACTCAATAATCGGACATATACCATCTATTGCCTCCTTTGTCAAGGGATATTGAGGTATACAAGGAACTGGTCCTTCCTTTGTCCTCACTGGAGTAGCTGATTTTGGCAATTCAACATCTGTGGATGATTTTGACCACAAATCCTTAGGTATATCCTCAGGTATTGGATAGATAGTACCTAAGTCATCCTCTGTACTGCTGGAATCTAAGAAAAGCAATGGAAAGGCCTTCAAAGATTCCTTTGGGAGATGCAAAGAAATATCACCAGATTCAGTACATTGGATAGTAGCCTTTAATTTACACATCAAATCCCTTCCCAAAAGATTCATTGGACATTCTAGAACACACAAAAATGCATGTTCCACTGAAAGGGGTCCTAGGGTTACCATTTTTGGTTGCAATTTAGCTACTTTCTGAGTCACACCTGTAGCACCAACAACATCCTTTGTACCAACAACTCTACAATTCTCAGGAAAGCTTTGAAAAACTGATTTACTGGCTCCAGTATCAACAAGAAGGTCATAAATCTGATCTCCAATAGTCACAGACATGTATGGTTCAGTACTATTGGGAGATTGTAAAGTTTCCAACACAGTAGCTAAAACAATAACATCAGAACAAAGCTCAGCCATATCGTGTCCATCCAAGTTAACATTGTCTTGAATTACAAAATTTTCCCAGGATTTTAAACCATTCATCCTTTTCACCTCTATTCAGGTATCATTGTTCTTATTTACAATCAAATTATCCTTAATCAAATCATGATTTCTATTATTCTTCCTAATTTCACTATTACTAGAACTTCTAACACCTTTTACAATACTATTTCTCTTTTTCTCACAATTATTTACAACACTAATCAAATTATTAACACCATATAAACCATCATCAATTTTAATCAAATTATTACCAACACTAGTTAAATTACTACTACCAGTGGGTAAATTACCATCAACATTAGTTAAAGTACTATTTACACCATTATCAGTAGTTAATTCAGATAATTTAACATTAACACCATTCAAATTATCATTAACTCTCATCAAATTATCATTCATTTTGATTAAACTATCATTGATTTCATTTAAATTAACACTGATCAACTCATCACCATTATTAATTAAATTCTTATTATCACCAATCAAATCAATATTAACACCAAGTGCACCATTTCCATTATTCACAATTACATTATCATTATCTTTAACACATACAATTTCATCAACATTCACCTTAGTCCCATTACCTTGATCAATTACTTCTGAATTTCAGGCACACCTTCATAATGAAGCTGTCCCTCCATTCATGTTACCATTATTAACATTCCCCTGAACAACATGGCTAAATATCGGGTGTTCTCCAGCTCTGATATAATCCTGCATCATTGCCAAATTAGGAGCTTGAGCATCTTGGTAGCCTGCATTCTGGCATGGGAACACATTTTGCTGGCCATTTCCATGATTAAAACCATTATTCCAGTTATTTCCCCTGTATCCATAATTATTATTAAACCGATTAAATCCAATGTTATTGTAGTACCTCTGCCCATATGATCTTCTTCTATATCTACACTCCCTTGCAAAATGTCAAATTCAGCCACAAACATAGCAGGATTGCTGTATCTGAATCTTTGTGTATGTATTGCCACTGGTCTTATAACTATTGGCATTCTTTTTCTTCTCTGCTGCCCTTAATGTTGCCACTGCCTTAATTTCATTTATCTCCTTCTCATTGGCTCTAGAATTTGCTCCCCTTAACTGCTTCCTAAGGCTTTCAATTATGGTATCTTTTTCATCACTTCCCTTTTCTTTCTCCTGTGCGAACACATAAGTGGCTTTTTATTTTAACTCATCCAGGCTCAAAAGTTCCCAATCTGGATAATTATCTGTAAAGAACTTCTTAACCTGGGGAACATAATTCCTAACAAATATTCTCTTAACATGTTCCACAATTGTATCTTCTAATATATTCATATTTAAATACATCTAGGCTGACTCAATTATTCTATCTAGGAAAGTTGCTGGGGTCCCTTGTGCAGTCTGCCAAATTCTCTCAAATTTAGACCACATGTTTGGACACTTTGAGTTTTTCTCCATGATTTTTATTAATGACTTTCTCACCTGTTTTAACATTCAGTGTATTGGAACTGAATTGAGGTCCAGTTCCTCCCAGGCTACTGGCCACGGTGTCATCCCCTCTGTGTTCCTGGTCTCCTCAACAAACTTGGCTCTATTATGATTTGACAAGATCTCACCCAACACATACCAGCAATCTTCAGTGTCAGGGTCATGGGCTTTTATAAATGCCTTACAGTTCTTAACAAACTTCCCAGAATCATCATGATAAGTTGGAATCTTTCTCTTTAAATTCTCTACATCCTCTGACCTAAACCTTGTATGTTGCCTCACATGGAAACTCCATCATCTTGAATAATTGGAAGATCATGAGGGGAAAAAGATTAATGGGTTTATCACCCTTGCTTTGTGCCTGCTATTCCAACTCTACCTTAGATTTATCTCTATTGCCAGTAATGCCCATTTGTGTAAATTCATCTATATTGTCATTAACAGTAGGATTAAAAGGTTGACCAGAACCACCACCATTCTGCATGTATAATTTGAGATTATCCATCTTGATTTGTAATATCCTTAACAATTGTTTAGTTTCTGAGTCTCTATAACACTAAGCCACTATGATTTTGTAACAATACATAATATGGAAGAACATCCACCTTAACTTAAAAACAATATAAACAGTAAGGATAATGGCTGGTATATGTGATAGCAAATCCAAGATATTAATGGTTAAAATAGGTTGTGCTATTTCAGCATCCATCATCCCCCTACAATACCTGGGTATGATTTTGAACCACGGGTTCGGGATAGCCAATACTCCTTGCCACGATGTCAAGATGACATAATCAATCCAATCCTTAAACATCATTGTTCCCATCATTGCCCAAATTTGGTGCTGCTCTGCAGGTCTGTTGTCCACTGCTTAAAGCCTCCACACCTCAGGATCCCAGGGAATCTGTATGCAGTTTTTCCCTAACTCTGAGATCTCCCAGGGTTAGCAATAGTTATGTCCCAACCACTAATAGAGTCTCTCTCAGAGTCCAAACCCCACTTCCTGCTCCTTCATTCCATCTTGGAATCCTCCAGCCCTTCCTGATAGGTCCAACACTAATACTAAATTAATCTTCCTCACAACAGTTATTATCAGAATGAAATAATGAGATGAAGGGATAGTAGATGAACCACAGTAATAAAGAATTTGGTCTATCAGTACCAAATCTCAAATTATATTTTAAAAAAGTAATAATTTAAATGATTTGCTACTGGTTAAAAAAAAAACAACCTAGGGGCAGCTGGGTAGCTCAGTGGAGTGAGAGTCAGGCCTAGAGACAGGAGGTCCTAGGTTCAAACCCAGCCTCAGCCACTTCCCAGCTGTGTGACCCTGGGCAAGTCACTTGACCCCCATTGCCAACCCTTACCAATCTTCCACCTATGAGACAATACACCGAAGTACAAGGGTTTAAAAAAAATTAAAAAAAAAAAACAACCTAGAGCTTTCAATAAGTGGAACAGATTATATATATATATGTATATATATATATATATATATATCATAAAGAAGTAGATAAAGTAAAACATTGTTTGATAAATAAAAATATATCATTTACTAGGCAAGGAGCTTACTACTTAAAAAATTGCCAGGACAAATGGAAATCACTTTTGCAAAAATTAAGTAAAGAACAACATTCATACCTTATTTCAAGATAAATGTAAAATTGTAATACAACATATAAAAAATGACATCAGAAGCAAATCCAAAGAGCAAAATGAAATTAATTAACATATTGATAATGAAACAATTCCTGATTTATGAATAAACAATATGACTCTAATAGCCATTCCCTTCAGTTTTATTATCTTAAATATTCTCTTTTCACTTTCCTAAGGGTTTTCTCCTCCCTATTAAAATGTAAGCTATTTGAAAGTCTCAACTTCCCTTCCTTCTTTTATTTGTACATCTAGAATAGTGATTGTGAACCTATGACATGAGTGCCAAAGATGGCACTCAGAGAACCCTCTGTGGGCACCTGGCTGCCCTCCCCCTCCCTAAGTTCATTACTAGAAAGGTGGAGGGACTTGGTAGGAGCTGCTCCCCTCCCCCTCTTCACCATGCCTAAAGACAACTTTTGCATCCCCCACCC
>NC_058135.1:189344259-189444499 GCF_016433145.1 Gracilinanus agilis | reverse complement strand
TGTGTGTGTGTGTGTGTGTGTGTGTGTGTGTGTGTGTGTGTGTATCCATGTATGCTCAGGGCAGGGAACAAGACAAATATTTGTATTAAATGGAATGAGGGAAGAGGGACTTAGAAATGTTGAATGATTCATTCAAGGCCATATAGCTTTGTAAGGGTTAAATTAGGAGTTTTGACAAAATAAGAGAGCAGTTTTTAATAACTTAAGTTTTCATGAGAATATAGTAGAGTTGTAAATTAATATTTTCCTTTTAAGCCAGAGAAAACTGGTAGTAATTAACAATTTAGTTTAATTAAAAAGATAATTAAAAAATATAGTAAAATGAAAATAGTAAAGGAGAGAAATATAGGAAAGATGTAGAGAAAGAAATTGCCTAATACCTAACTAGCTACCCTATAACTGCCTCTAACTGCCTATAATTGCCTATAACTGCCTATACCTGCTGTTAGAGAAAGTCCAGCTGATCACCTTCAGCTCAGCTCACCAGGCAGAATCTATATCTATCTATCTATCTATCTATCTATCTATCTATCTATCTATCTATNCCAGGCAGAATATCTATCTATCTATCTATCTATCTATCTATCTATCTATCTATCTATCTATCTCTCCCAACCAACAACTAACAACCAACAACTAACCAACAACTAATCACTAATCTACACCACCAGCAACCAACCCTCAAAGACCAACTAACTACCAATTACCAAACCACCTCCCAACCCAAAAAAGGTCAAAAAGCCCCTCTCAGTCCTTGCGCTGGCCTTTCATAATCTCCTCTTCCCTCACTTCCTGTCTCTTTGGTTTCTACTTCCTTTCACTGTGGGCTGGTATATCTTTACACATCTCTATGGTAAAAGGACCTCAGGTCCCCAGTTAAATTAGAGAATGGGATTAAGAATTCCCTTTTACAGTTTATGAATGGAATAACCCAGTTTTAGGTGTCAAATTTCCTGATTTCCAATCTAGGAATTTTACCATAAGAGCTATCAAACTCCAGCCTTGCCAGAGGCTGACAAAATTCCTATGTACTTTCTGAACCACATGAAACTATAACTTAAAAATATTTAGCAATAGCTCAGTGGATTGAGAACCAGGCCTAGAGACGGGAGGTCCTAGGTTCAAATCTGGCCTCAGACACTTCCTAGCTGTGTGATCCTGGGCAAGTCACTTGACCCCCATTGCCTACCCTTACCACTCTTCTACCTTGGAGCCAATACATAGTATTGACTCCAAGACGGAAGGTAAGGGTTTTAAAAAAAAATGTTTAGCAAAATAAATAAAAATATAAGAAGCTAATTTGTAACTTTCTTAATTAACACATAGTCCACAAGGATAATGTTTATTGTATTACACTATGCTGTAGGTAGTCAACTTCACATGGAATAAAGGTTAGATTTGTCAATTAATCTTCCAAACTATAAAATTTAGTTAGTTAATTTTTTTCTGTCATATTTTCACTTGGTCAGTTTTACCTAACACTTTTAGCTCAAACTCTCAGTTTAAAATATCTCTTACACATAGTCTCAAATGATTATTTTTTTTCTTCCTAAAAATTTTAGAAGTTTCTGTACACATCCCAATTAAAATGGCTCACTACACTATATCTGGCCTTAAGTTATTAATTTCCCAAGTATTTTAGAACTTCAGCCAAAATGAATACTATAGATATCACTGTAGGAAACAACTTAGTGTATCTAGTTTTAAAAAAAGGCAAATAAGGCTGCCTGACATAGGAGATGTCTGTGTCTGAACTCTTGCAACACATTCGAGTTAATTTCAGCCTTACACAGTTTGGTGTTTGAATGCAGACAAGGAATAGAGCTCTAAGATAGAAAACTATGTCTAAAAATATGGTTGCAGGGGAAAAGAGCATTTGGGGAGGAATATAAATTAGGACATTACTGAAAAGTAAGCACAGAATTCAACTCCATATGTAATTCTCACTTTTAGTGTGATCAGTGTGCAGCAATCCATTCCTGGGAAATGGAAATAATTCTTCCTTCTCTCCTCCATCCTTTTGTGAGGGAAATGGGAGAGAAGAATAAGTATTCATGTGAGTCTTCATTTCCCAGAATTCTTTATACAAGACTAAAGTCACAGAAGGAGTGATCAGTGGTGAAGAGACAGTCATGAGGAAGAAGTAGAAAGAAGACATTTCTAGTGAGACTAGTTAATCAATATGCATATGTCAAGGGCCTTTTCTCTGTCAGGCATTGTGTAAGGAGCTGGGAATATAAAGGCTGAAAATTGAAAAAAAATTGGAATTTCCATTCTAATCTTTGAAATAAGCTACATTTGTAGCTGAGGCTACAAGGGACTGGAAGAGTCTGAAATGGAAATTTATTTTGTAATATTGTACTGAAAAGAGACAACCTGGGATTAATAGGTCAGGTAGTGGTACTAGTAGATAACTAAAAGAAAAAGAAAGCTAGTGGCAATCATAGAAGAAAAGGCCTGGAGCTTTGAAAATGGCCACTGCTTGGAGAATTTCACCAGCATCTTTACAGCAGGCTTTCTACCCTTCTAATCTACTGGGAATTTGGGAATTCTTTCAAGCTTTTTCCAGTTGGTCTTATAAGTTTCAGGGAACTGAGTCCAATCATTCTTGTGTGGGAGAGAGTTAATAAGCTGGAAGCCAGAGGTGAGATATAATTCCTTTCGTTTTCTTAAATGTGTTGAGATTATCTCATTATTGTCCTAAATAAATAGTCTATGTGTAAGAATAAAAAGAGCCAGCTACCAATGTTATGATAGAGGGGAGATAGAGAGAGTCTATTTGGTGAGACTCTCTTCTAGCTCTCCCCTCCTGCGGATTATACACTGGGAGACTTTGAGGGTGTGTCACCCCAAAACTGGGTGACCTGGATGATTGTGCTGCCCCACAGGAGTTGGGGACAAGGCTTCCCTATAAGATGAGGTATGTGGTACCCAAATCCAATTCTGAATGAGGGCAGGGTTCACACAAGCCTCCCCCTAGGTAAGTCAACTTTACAGCGGGTGGTCTGGCCAGACAAAACTGTGGTTCCCCTCTCCCTTGTTGGCTATCAGGCACTCTGGAACACTATATGACTAATAAGAGGCTTTTTTATTCACAATTCAGGAGTTAGGGAAAGGGGTGAAGGGTAGAAGGATTTGGGGGTGCCCTCTTCTCTATTTCTATGACGTCCATCACTTGGGTCAGAACCTTTGGACTTCCCACTCTCATTTCTTCTCCTCCCTTCTCCTTCTGATTCTGTTTCTATTATTCTATTTCTATCCCTTTCTATAATTATATGTTTTTACTGAAATGGGGTCTCTCAGTAAGGCTGGGTAATGGGAGAAGGAGACTAAGAAATCACTCCCAAAATGGAATCCAAAAACTTATCTTACATGATGATTGAAGTCTTGCTGGGTGAGATGCGATGGAATCTTTGATCAGGGAATCAGGGTTTCAATGTCCAAAGAAAGATCCTCAGGAAGCCCTCAGGACTGGATCTGAGCTGGGTTGTTCTCCTCCTCCCTCTCTCAGTCCCTCTGCCAGAAGTCCTCTCCTCCTCCTCCTTCCTCTGGAGAATTTCCCAGAATTCCCTCTGGTCTCAACTGTCAGTAACTGTCACCAACTGTTAGCAACTCCTTCTCTGGCTCCTTTTGTCCCATCCCCCTTGCACAAATCTCATCCTTATGTATGTGTTAGGAAGGCATCCATGGGTCTGTCCAGATGTCCTAACATGGAGACATCTTTTAAGCAGGACTAATTTGCCTAATATGGAGTCTGCCAAGTTTGTTACCCCATGGATGAAGCAGCTAAACTGGCAACACTGAGTAGTTCTCTCTTTTCCAGCACCCCTTTGGGCTGTGCTTATTATACTATTCTTCCATCCTCATCCCTGCCACTTTCTCTCTGGAGCTCACCTTTTCTGTATCTAGAGAGTAAAGATTCTAGTTCGAGGACTTCATGAAATGAATTGGCGACAGAGGAAGGACTTTCATTCTCAACTCCATTCCTTTGACCTTATTCTGAGAAATGCATATCTGTTTCTTTTCTGTTGTTTGACCTCAATTACTGTGATCCTCAGAGACCATGAATTTGAACCATGGGGAACTTGGAACCAGAATTGTGAACAGATGCAGATGGAAACCCTAATAGGAGGACTTAATTCTCTTCAATTACTAGTGTTTGGATTTTTGTTTGGGTTGCAATGGAGTAGGTAAGGGGATGGGGAGGAATGATAGAGGCAAGTGGCAAAGACAGTCAGGAAGGGGAAGAAATGGGTCAGATAGGGATAGTATGGGTAGAGTGAAAGATAGTTTGAATAGGGGGAGGGATGGGTTGAGGCAGACACTGAGTAGCCTTAGATAGTGAAGGAGTATAAAGACATAAATTTCCCTTCTGAATTTTGAGGTTACTCAAGATATCTTCCAGTTTTTTCTCAAGGTATTCTATCCAATTCTTGAGATCAATCCAGCTATCTTTCCATTTTTTTTTCTTGAGGAGAAATAGATAAACTGCAAGGTGTCCTATTCATATAACTACACCCAGGAACAGTACTAAACATAGCCATTCTGAAACTGTGAGTAGTTCAACCTCAATAATATTCTCTGGGAATAGATGCTGTTTGAGATAGGCAGGAAACCAATCTTTCAGAGTGTGGGCCATGCTTTTCAGCACCATACTCAGTTGCCTATTTATTTTTGAAATTTAACTACTAAATTTACTGCAATTCTACTTTCTGTCCATAGGTGGTACTACCCAAGTGTGTGCTGGCTAGGGAGTAGGCTAATGGGAGGGGTGTTCTAAAGACTTTAGAGAAAAAAATTTGGTGTAAATATAGACTCACACCCTAATTAACTAGCCTTTGTAAATTTGGGAGGGAAGGCAAGAAAAAGAAAAAGCTTTCTATTTTAGGCAAAATAAAATACACTTCCTTATAGCTAAAAGTACCCTCAGGGTACAGTCTAAATTTTAGCTAAGGGGTTTAGAAAAGTTTTCTCTCTTACCCTCCCCGCAAGGGTTAAAACACCAGTGGCCACATGTTTCCTTGACCATGTGCTTCCACTTCCACATGGGCAGGGAGGCACTTCACTGAACTGGCCTGGGAGGACAAAAGGTTTTGGGTATAGAGCACAGGCTGTTGGCTGTTGGTTTTTTTGCCCTTAGTAGGTTCTGTAAGCTTCTCAGGGTTAAGGGAGCAGTTTTAGTTATCTTTACTATTACTCTCCCTGATTATTCTCCCCAGTGTTCCACTTCCTATTTAAGCTAATGTTAGAGGCATGTGGGGGCATGGTAAAAGGAAAGAACAGATTTCTAGGAGCAAGATGAGGCTAAACTTTGTTAATTTAGCCCAATAATTAACACCTTCTGATAATAAAAGGCTGAACTGAACTTATTAACTCCCCCCAATCCTCAGGAATTCTTGGCTGCAAAATATTAGCTTGTGGTGGGGGGCAGGGTAGCCTCCCCAGGAGGCAAGGAGACAAGTGGGGTGGTGAAAGTGTCCCTCCAGGTGAAAGCCCTAAGGGAGTTTATTGTTACTAAAAAATACCCAGCTTACTAAGCAGCATCAAGCACTCTGCTGTAAAAGGGAAAACAAAAACAAAAACAAAACAAAAAAAAGCCTCACAAAATTTAGGACTTACCTGTTCATGTAGGAAACAGACCAATAGCTGTAGCTCATGTCTATTCTGCCCTTTTGTTTCTTTTAAACTGCTTTACTAACTTAGAAATGAGTAAGAACTCTGAACTTCAGAATTCAGTTACTAATTGAACTGACTTAAGGAGAGTAGAAAGTGAAAAAAATTGAAGAGATTGAGGGTTACTGGTCAAATCTTTGTGGACTGTCAACATGCAAGGGTTAAAAATCATTTGACAAAATTTTAAAAAAGAATTATTGTTGTGGTTGCCATTTATAATAATTAAAAAATTAAACTATGAGTCTGTTAGTAGCTTTTGTAGCTTTATTACAGCAAAATAGTGATAGTAAGAGAGGGAAAAGTAGGAAGGAGATAGAAAATATTACCTAGCTAAATTAACTAAGTCCAGATTTGAGTGCCTCACCAAAGAGAGCATGCCACCAAAGACAGTAGAAGAGAGTGTCTCAGGACAGGGTCTCCTCAACCCAAGGGATTCACCAAAGACAAACTCCAAGAGCCACCAAGGCAGCAGAATCCAATGGAGAAACCAATGCAGAAGTCCTCCCTCTGCAATAGCCACCAAGACAGTAGAATCCTTCTGAGGCAGTAGAAGAACATCAGTATGTTGTTGGCTAGCTTTCATTTATTTATTTATTTATTTATTTGTTTATCTGTTTATCTATTTATTTATTTATAATTATAATTATGATTATAATTATTATTATTATTATTATTATTAAAACCCTTACCTTCCATCTTGGAGTCAATACTATGTATTGGTTCCCAGGCAGAGGAGTGGTAAGGGTTAGGCAATGGGGGTCAAGTGACTTGCCCAGGGTCACACAACTAGTAAGTGTCTGAGGTCAGATTTGAACCTAGGAGCTCTCATCTCTAGGCCTGGCTCTCAATCCACTGAGCCACCTTAGTGCCCCTTGACTGCCTTTTATAAGCCATTTTCTCCAAATCACTTCATGTCTCTCTGGTTTCTCCTTCCTTTCACTGTGGGCTGGTCTATCACTTCTCAGGAATCAATCAAAGTCTTTCAATTTGCCTAGCACTGCCCAGGTAGGGGGCAGTGCTTGTGGTCTTTCAGGCCTAACTAAGAATTAACGACTAAGTAAGTGTGAACTCTCTAAGTTAGTGATTTACTAAGTGTTAAGTGGGGCTACTTCAGTTTCCTGATTGATTAACTTAAAAGGGAATAAAAAATTCCCTTTCACCCCTGGCACTTGAGACCAAGGAGTATTTTGGACTTGAAATGGAAATTGTGTTCTCTAGGAGCATAGCTAAACCCTGAACCTAATAACCTTCTTTTTCCAGAGACTAAGATAGTAGAAGAGGTAGGTAGTATGTATCTCCCAAGTATATGTGGAGAGCAAATGTGTATATTTGTGATGATATATTTTGAAGTAAATATTTCTGTAGGAAGCTACATAATTATTAATGACTATGGGACAGACATGCAGGGGAATCCCCTACAATTGAGGAAACAATATTAGTGAAATCTGGAGCCATTTTCAGAGAGTCTAGACTTTAATCCTGTTAAGGTTGAGAGAAAACCCTGGGAAGTGAAGAGAAATGAAATCTAACACTTATCAGGAGCCAAAGTCACAAGGTTTATATATTTAAGCAGCTATTTGGAAGCATCAGATTATTTGGAGGAGTGAAATCTAAGAGTAAGGGAAGATTTAAAATGAGCCAGGTTTTTTATTTTCTCAGAAATAAAATCTAAGTAGGGGCATAAGCCTTCAAGAAAATGTCCAGAATCATCTTTATTACTGATTAACTTCTAAATTTGAAACTGGTTACATTGATTCATCAACTGTTTTGAGTGATGGGTAACTTTATTAATACTATGACCTTCATCCCTAATGTCAAAGATACACATACACATATACATAGATGCATATGGACATATATGTGTGTATATTTATTTAGAAGGAGCTTTAGAAACCTTTAAGAAAAACCTCTTCATTTTATAGACAAGAAATTGAGGCCCAGGGAAGCTAAATGACTTTTCATCAAAAGTGTTGGTGGTAAGACTTGAAACTAGGATTTCCAACTCCAGAGGCAACACTCTTTCCACTTCATAATATTATATCCAGACTCAATTCCAAGCTCTATTTGTCCTGGATAACTTCATATAATAGAACCCAGGAAGTTTGATCTTGAAGACAATATGAGGGAAAAACTTCCTCCTTTGATACCAATCCCCTCTTATCGAAAAATAGTAGGTTAAAGGGCGATTAACGGGGGACAGGAAGAAGTAGGAAAGAAAACCATTATCTATCTTTCTTAATTGAAATGTTTTGTTTCAGATTGCAGTTTTACACAATTGGAAAAGCAGAGATGAAATTTATTCAGACTACATCTATTTATATTTAATTAACTCTGCCCAAGCTTAAAGCCTGAATAGTTTCTTTTAGAAATTCTCTATTCTCATTCCCCTTCCAGTATTTCTACTGTCAGATCTTGGGGTTCTTGTCCTTTCTTAAAGACAGGTCAATCTTAATTTCGCTGGCTTATCTATTGTGAATTCTAGGAGTCTCTTACCCTTGGAAAAATGAAAATGGCAATTTTTTCCTTTAGTATGGACCTTAGGTCCACACCATTGTACATTATAAATTTATGTCAGGTGGTGACACATGCACTTTACCCCCTTTTTTACCTTATTTCCCTTCTTATTCTATATATCCAATTTTTTACTCCATTTACCTGAGCTAATTTCCCATTTCTTGGCTTCCTGTATTTTAGCACTTTATTTTCTGTCCCTTTCTATTATTAAGAACTAATACCCCTGGTTTGTTCATTTTCATTCAGTTCATTCCAAAGTCTCCTTAACTCTTCTCTAAACTATAAATTTTATACATAAAAAAACAAACAAAATTCCTAGTCCCAGGTCTAACACAGGAATATGACAGTTGACCAAGTTCAGCCACTCTTACATTTCCACAATTAATGTATTTTAAAAACTCCCTTTCTTCATATGCACTTTAGAACTCATTTGGCCAAAGTTATATGACACACCTAAAACTTACAGTGTTTTGTTCATACTTTAAAATTTTGATTAGAAACATAATTTCTAAGAAGTAGAATCCAGGGCTATGTTAAATTGGAGATCCTGAAATTGCTGACTAAAATAAAATAATAAAAAAAATATTCAAGGTAATTTGTATACCATCTGTTCCATGATTTAAGGGCATATCAGGCAGAAATGGGCAAGATAAGTTTTGTTAGGGACCTGTGAAAAAGGTTTCACAGCTGGAGGCTGAGAGTATATCCCACTACAGCCCTACTAATGACATTTATCCAGGGAAAAGGAGGACCAGATCCAAACTTAGACTACAATTTCATTTTATACTAAGTCTTCCCTGACTCCAGTAGAAAAATATGGAGATATAGTAAAAGACTTCTTGATTAGAATTGGAAAGGCAAAATTATATACTAATAAGTAAATTTAAATTGGTGGTATTGGAAAGGGAGAATGGACTTAAAGGTGAGAAATTTCAGAGCATCTGAATAATGTATAGATAATTGATTTTTTTTGCATGATTTGGTAATTTTCAAATTTTTGTGGCATTTTTCAGATTATTGTTTATACCACAGTGATTTTTAGTAAAATCGACACTTTCCCATCAATTTTATTATGTCAACTGAGAATACAAATTATTAAATGAACAATTTATTTGACTTTGGTCCTCAAGTTGCTTGACTTAGACACCCAAGTTAAAATCAATATTCTACTAAAATACCTGGGAGAGTACAACACACATTCTTTTTAAAAAATGTGTCTGGTGAGAACACTTCTTTGTTGTACTATCTTTCATTCTTAAATGTTAAATGTTAAGTCATCAATGTTTTGAGCATTTATTAGCTATGTCAATTGTATAGGCACAAAAGAATCTTATTTTGTTTGGCATTAAATTTTAACTGATGATATAGTTAATCAATAATGTTGAATTCCTAACTGCCCTTTAGTCTTTTAGAACACTTTTTCATGTGCTTTTTGATAGTTTTTATTTCTTTATCTGAAAATTGCCTATTCATGTCCCTTGCCCATTTATCAATTGGGGAATGGCTTGATTTTTTATACAGCTGCTTTAGTTCCTTATATATTTGAGTAATTAGACCTTTGCCAGGGTATTTTGTTATAAAGATTTTTTCCTAATTTGTTGATTCCCTTCTAATTTTGGTGGCATTGGTTTTATTTATACAAAACCTTTTTAATTTAATGTAATCAAAATTATTTATTTTACATTTTGTAATTTTTTCTAACTCTTGCTTGGTTTTAAATTCTTTCCATTCCCAGAGATCTGACAAGTATACTATTCTGTATTCACCTAATTTACTTATGGTGTCCTTCTTTATATTCATGCCATTCATCCATTCTAAATTTATTTTGGTGTAGGGTGTGAGACTTTGATATAGACCAGTGATGGGCAAACTACCAGCCGCAGGCCATATGCAGCCCCCTGAAATGTTCTTTCCAGCTGCTGAACATTATTCCTAATCTGAAGAATACAATGAATAGGATATAATACAAAGAAACTTTGAAAGAGTTGCCTTAGAAAAAGACTGACAAATGAGCATTTCCTTTCCTTTGGCCCCCTCTTTAACAAGTTTGCCCATCACTGATCTAAACCTAATCTCTCCCATATTGTTTTCCAATTTTTCCCAGCAGATTTTGTTAAATAGTGGATTTTTTCCCAAAAGCTGGGCTCTTTGCATTTATCATAGACTATCTTGCTGAGGTCACTTACACCAAGTCTATTCCACTAATCCTCCCTTCTGTCTCTTAGCCAGTACTATATCATTTTGATGACCACTGCTTTATAGTTTAGTTTAATATCTGGTACTGCTAGGCCACCTTCCTTCAAGTTTTTTTTTTCATTATTTCCCTTGATATTCTTGGTCTTTTGTTCTTCCAAATGAACTTTGTTATAGTTTTTTCTAATTCAGTAAAAAAAGTTTCTTGGTAGTTTGATAAGCATGGCACTTAATAAGTAAATTAATTTCGATAGGGTGGTCATTTTTATTATGTTAGCTTGTCCTACCCATGAGCAGTCTATGTTTTTCCAATTGTTTAGATCTAGTTTTAATTGTTTGGAAAGTGTTTCATAGTTGTGTTTGTATAATTCCTGTGTTTTTCTTGGCAGATAGATTCCTAAGTATTTTATATTGTCTAAGGTGATTTTAAATGGTGTTTCTCTTTCTAACTCTTGCTGTTGTGATGTGTTGGAAATATATAGAAATGCTGATGATTTATGTGTGTTTATTTTGTATCCTCCAACTTTGCTAAAGTTGTTGATCATTTCTACTAGCTTTTTAGTTGATTCTCTAGGTTTTTTTTAAGTAGACCATCATATCATCTGCAAAGAGTGATAGCTTGGTCTCCTCATTGCCTATTTTCATACCTTCAATTTCTTTTTCTTCTCTAATTGCTAGTGCCAGTGTTTCTAGTACAATGTTAAATAATAGAGGTGATAATTGTTATGCAGGTGGTAAAGTCACTACTAGGGGCCTTAGAGCCAGTAACTAGTCTAGCAGGAGATTGGGGTTGGATGTTATCAAGGTTGAGCAACCTCAGCTGGGAATAAACTTGGTATAGGTATAAATTCAAACCCTGGAAGCTAAGTGCCCAGTGAATCTTCACTGTTAGCTATTAGACTTCTTTATGATATCTGGTGGGCAACCCCTCTCTGCTGAGGTAACTGCCTTTTATTGGATGATGGCAGACCAGCAGCAAGTCAGAACTTGAACTTCCTGCCCAGCAATGAGGATTAGGTACACCCTCAACTGAATCTCAAACTGCTCAGTATTCTCTCCTCTTCCCTAATCTCCTTAGCCTTGGTGGTATAGGAATAATCACAAGATTCTCTGATTAAAGGCTAAGGGATTTATTAAAACTGGGGAAGGAATAACCAAGGCAAGAGGGCTTTGGTGTTACTAAGCTGTTGTTATGGTCAGCTGACTGGTGCTGGCTAGGGTCCTAAGAAGGTCTTGGCAGGCTAAGGGCTAAATGGTCTCTGGATAGTAATTAATTTGATCCTGTAGGTAATCAGTTGAAAAGGAAATAGATGTAGTTGGGTTGCTCTAAAGGAAGGTCCTTAGATCTAGGCTATCCTGTTTTCCTACCCACGATTCCACCACCCTTCATCAGCTTGGGCTCCAGGGGGAAGATCAGGGGTAAGTAGGTGATCAGGGTGAAGTCAGGGGGAAAACAGAACCCAGGCTTGGGTTTTCAGGGGCTTTTATAGTCTCAGCCCAACTGCCAGTTGGCACCTGCCCCTTGGCACATGCCATTGGCAAGATTCCATCTAGGATAACTGACAGCTTAGCTAATATAACAATGCAAAACCCCTGCATTACATAATGGGCATCCTTGTTTCATGCATGATCTTATTGGTAAGGCTTCTAATATATCCCCATTGTATATGATACTTGTTGATAGTTTAAGAGAGTGATTGGCAAACTTTTTAAAGAGAGGGCCAAAGGTAGGGGAAATGCTCATCTGTTAGTCTTTTTCTAAGGCAACTCTTTCGAAGTTTCATTGTATTGTATCCTATTCATTATATTCATTAGATTAGGAATAATGTTCAGCAGCTGGATAGAACATTTCAAGGGGCCACATCTGGCCCACTGGCCGTAGGTTGCTCATCACTGGTTTAAGATATATACTGTTTATTATTTTTAAGAAAGGCTCTTTCTATTCTTATACTTTCTAGTGTTTTCAATAGGAAGGAGTGTTGTATTTTGTCAAAGGCTTTTTCAGCATCTATTAAGATAATCATGTGATTTTTGTTGGTTTGCTTGTTGATATGGTCAATTATGTGGATGTTTTTCCCAACCTTGAACCATCCTTGCATTCCTGGTATAAATCCCACCTGATTAGAATGAAGAACCTTTGTGAACACTTGCTCAAATCTTTTTGCTAGTATTCTATTTAAGATTTTTGCATCTATGTTCATTAAGGAGATTGGTCTGTAGTTTTTTTTCTCTGTTTTTGGTCTACCTGGCTTTGGGATTAGTACCATATTTGAGTCATAAAAGGAATTTGGTAGAACTCCTTTCTATTATTATTATTATTATTATTATTATTATTATTATTATTTCAAATAGTTTTTATAACATTTTGTTTTGTATTGGCATTAGTTGTTCTTTGAATGTTTGGCAGAGTTCACTTGTGAATCCATCTGGTCCTTGGAATTTTTTCTTAGAGAGTTCTTTGATGCTCTGTACAATTTCTTTTTCTAATATGGGATTATTTAAGTATTCTATTTCTTCTGCTGTTAATCTAGGCATTTTATATTTTGTGTAAATATTCATCCATATCACCTACCTTGCTATATTTATTGCTATATAATTGGGCAAAATAGTTCTTAATGATTGCCTTAGTTTCCTCTTCATTAGAGGTGAGGTCTCCCTTTTCATCTTTGATACATTTAACTTGGTTTTCTTCTTTCCTTTTTTAAATTAGATTGACCAGTACTTTGTCAATTTTATTTGTTTTTTTTTCAAAGTACCAGCTTCTATTCTTATTTATTAATTAAATAGTTCTTTTACTTTCAATTTTATTCACTTCCCCTTTAATTTTTAGGATTTCTAATTTAGTTTTCATCTGGGGATTTTTAATTTTTTCACTTTCTAGTTTTTTTTTGATTTGCATGCCCAATTCATTGATTTTTATCCTCCCTAATTTGTTAATATATGGAAAACATAATAAAAATGCAAAATATAATTTATATCTACATGTTGACCTGTCCTTTAATTTTTTAATAATTAACTTATAGCATGTACTTCTCCCTAATGGAAGAGTGTCAGACTTTGTCATAATTGTTTTCAGTTGAAATTTTTCTCTGTCTTCTCTTGGTTCTACTCCTAGGTGTGTGAGTACTTCTCCTGCCATCTCTGTTGTATCATCACCTGTATCACCCATTAAGTGTATTACCTAGGCTCATTCCTTTGATCTCTTGTTTCCCTTTGTCTCAGTTTTCTGATTAGGTTCCATACATATGTATGTGTGTATATGTAAAAATTTAGTTATCAATATACAATCCACCCTATTTTCTCTTCTGAACTCCAGTTCTATATTACCTAGTCCCTGTAGGTCATTCAAATTAGGTATCTTATAGGCATCTTAATTCACCAAATTAAAAAATGAATTGATTGTCTTTCCCCCTAAACACATTCCCAACTACTCATTCTCACACACTCTTCATATAGTTGCCAAATTATTCACAAAATCTCTAGAATGTCTGTCTCTGCTTCTTTTCACTTAAATGACCACCCCTGTTAATTAAACCCTAATCATGTGCTACTTGGACTCCTGCTAGTCTCCTAATTAATCTTTCCCCTCCAACTCCTATTTGCACCCCATCCTTTACATAGCTACCAACATGATATATTTTTCAGCTGTGAGCTGTGCAGTATATCGCTGTGGAACAGAGAGAAACCACCATGAAAATTAACTGGTCTCTGATCGATCTAAACTATGGTCTGATTCATATCAATCATCACCATAATCCAAAAAAGTGACCTCAGTTTAGTCCTAACTTTAAAACTAGAATATGTTTTCTAGTAAAGCAGGAACTATGTCTTTTAGAATTTTAAATAAACTATTCCATTCCTGAGGGTTAACAGAATAATGAAATACTAGGAAAAACTGGGGAATGAAACCTTTTGGGGGTGGGAGGAGAGCCTAGGGAGCAGCCCTCCATCCCTTCCCCATCTGCTCACAGGTGTTACCGATTCCACAAGTAGCTGATGCCCTCCTAGATACAGGACCAGCAGCATCTCTCTTCTTTCAGTATTAAGCCAGGGAGCAAGAAGCCATCTCCCTCATGAAGAAACCTTTATGAAAATGTGTCTGTCTGTGTGTGTCTCAGAAGTCCACTGCTCTGAGGGGCAGAGAGTGCAGTGCTTTGGGGAGTCTCTAGCATCTTGTTGCAGCCTTTTCCCCTTCCCCCCCAAAGGACCGCTGCTTAGCCTGTTGGGAAATGGGACTTTTGGGATGATAGGAGAGGAGACAGAGGGAGCCTTGGCAGTCAGTGCCCCTCGCTCCTGTAGGATGGGAGAAGAGGGCACCAAGAGCCCAGAAGGCCTGCCCGAAGACCCAACTCTGAATATAGGAGGCTGGAGATGTGCCACTTCACCTCTGCTTTAGCACCCACCTTTGCCTCCCCCACCCATTCTGCCTGGAAGGCCACAGGCAGGGAGGTAGGTTACAGGAGGTTGGTAGAGTGGGTCATTCCCCTGTAGCCTGTAGCTGGAGTCTGGCTTTTGTGTTTCCTTACCCAAATGGAAAAGTAATCATTTCTTAAACACCTCTTTTATTATTGCGAGGGCATGGTACTGTATGCCTAACAAATATTAACTCATTTGATTTAAACAAAAATTCTAAAAGTTAAATCATTTTACTATATCCATTTTACAGTTGAAGAAACTGAGAGGCTAAATGATTTGCTTAGTCACTATTAAGTGTCTGAGGTTGGATTTGATCTCAAATCTTCCTGCCTCCAAGCAGGATGCTCTATCCATTGCACCACCCAATCTGGCTCTCCTTTTATTCCTTATGCAGATCCATCTCCCTGTGCTAGGAAAATTTTCTTAAGAATAGTCAATTTAGATAAATTGAGTCAGATTCTCAATTATTTAGGTGTATTGGAAGAGGTCCAAATTCTCCAACAAAGCCAGACTCCTGATTGATATCTGAAGACCCAGGACATTGGAAGAGACCTTCTTTTATAACTTTAAAGGAACCCTCACATTTTCTAGTGTGCAGAGATAGGGAAAGAATAGTCCTACCCTTCAAAAGATAAAGACACCCAGCAGCCATTGGTTCATTGGTTAGTTCAACCAGGAAGCAACCCTTATTTGGTAAAAGAGATCTTCTGACTATGTCCTAAAAGTCACGACATGGTTATGGATGGATGGGGGTGGCAGAGGATGTTCTCTGGGCCTACTCCAGATAAGAGTGGGTGGGGATGGGTCACAACCTATCTAGTTATGGAGCTAAGGTCAAAGCTCTTGCTGCATAACCAATCAAGAGTCAGGTACATCGGGGCAGCTGGGTAGCTCAGTGGAGTGAGAGCCAGGCCTAGAGACAGGAGGTCCTAGGTTCAAACCCAGCCTCAGCCACTTCCCAGCTGTGTGACCCTGGGCAAGTCACTTGACCCCCATTGCCCACCCTTACCAATCTTCCACCTATGAGACAATACAGCAAAGTACAACGGTTTAAAAAAAAAGAGTCAGGTACATCAACTCAGGAAGGTGGAGCTGACTCTAAGGCCTAAGTTAAAGCAGTTTTAAAACTTTACTAAATTATAAATGAAAAAGCCTTCTAAAATTGTGACATTATTTTTAAATTATAATGATTATCTTCAAATTATTACTAACATTAAAATCTAATCATGTATAAGGAGGTATTTTCTCACTCACATGTAAAAGTGGTCACTCAGGGCTAAAATAGCCTCCTCTTTAGCTCTGTTTCTTATAATAATAGAGTTTCTTTCAAAACTCATCTTGAGAGCCACCCTGTAATAAGGACCTTATTATTCCTGATTACTAGTGCCCTCTCTCTGCCTTCCTCCCTGCCATGTTACACTGCATTTATTTTGTTTGTGTTTTGTATACTTTATCTCTCCTCCTACCCCTGTAGAATATAAACTTGGAGGGCAAAGGTTTTTTGTTTTTGTTTTTGTTTTGTTTTTTGTTTTTTAGTCTCATGACACAGGATAGTATTTCTGAGCTAAAAATCTTCTCTTTCTGAAACTTACTGAACATAAAGCATATGTAGATTATCTCCTGTGATCATATTAAATACCTCTGTTAACTGCTCTCCTATTGAATATGCATAGAGCACCAAGAATATGTAATGCCCTTTGCAGCTTTTTTTTCCTATTTACAATGTATTAGCCCTCAAGATCTTCTGAAAAGGTTATTAAGTATGCTATGTTAATATCATAGCTGTGATTTAATTCCACTTGGAGACACTCCTGGGAGAAAACTCGAATATTAAAGTGCTCAAAGCAACAAGTGTAAACAACCTACTGCTGGGCAATATTTTAGGAGGTCATGGGAGACCGGCTTCTATTATGCAGAATTGTAATTTATGACCTCAGTTCTGTTCTTCACTACAGTGGTGCTACATAGGAGATTTAATTCAATTTTGTTCTCCACTCATTACTATTTGCTGCAAGAAGTAAAGAGGTGATGCAGTGGCTAAAGATTAGGACATTGAGTTAAGAAAGCTCTGACTATGCATCCTGCCTCACATATCCCCTACTTGTGTTTCCCTTGGAAAGTCATTTACATGAGAAATGACAAAAGATGATCCCATATAAAGCACAACCCTGGAAAGCTTACACAAAAGTGAGGGCATGTGAAGTGGGTAGAACCCAGAGAACATGGCACGGAGTGACAGCCCTATCACACAGCTCATCAATCTTAGCACCAGGGTTGGCCCAAGACCAGGTTCCTGACTCCCATTTCAGTATTCTTGCCCCTAACATAGCCTTGTCTTTCAGTCACACAATAATACAATATGGTTTGATGGTGCAAGAATTATTATGCCTATCTTACAGTTAAATAAACTATTACTCAGCATTTTAGGGATGAGTCTTAAATAAATGTGTCAGATACCCAATAGGTGACCAAGGTGCAATTTGATCCTTGGGGTTTTGATTCCAATTTTCTATTTCTAGTGGTCTTTCTGCTACATCTCACTGCTTCTCTTTCTAAAATGAAAATTATTAATATAACTAATTATATTAATATAAATAATATCTAATAACATAGATATGGTTCTATCAATTATATATGTATATATTAATATATACAATTTATCTTCACTTGTTCATTATATATTCATGTATATATAAGTATGTAGATATATATGACTTTATTATTTTACTACCATAAAAGCCTACTACTTCATTATTATTTCACTACCTTATATTAGCTCACTTTAAAATGTAGTTTATTTCTTAAAATAAATAAAAACTTGACTTGTATCCCCTTGTATGCTGTGGAACCTGGGCCTGGACCTGCATGATAAAAACTCATTACCAGGAGGATACTTGATATAGGTAATTAAGTCCTAAATCTGGTTCCAAATCAAGATGAGATGAAAGGAAACTTAAAGAAGAGGCTGCTGACTGACAGAAGAGTCTTGAAGTGGCAATTTTGAGTAAGAAGGAGACATTACTACCCCTTCTGTCTAAGTATAACAGGGAACATGAAAAAGAAAAATTTACACCAGAGAGTATTATAGTGCAGTGCCATCCAACATGGCCAACAATGCGATGTTTCTAAGGAAAGACAGATTTCTGTGATTACAAATGAGTGGAAAGCTGATAGAGTTTTACTAGAGAAAAAGTTAAAAAAAAAGTAAGGATATAAGGGAAAGGGTGAATCAAGTATCAGTGGTAATTCAGGGATAGAGATGACTTGGCTGGGCATGTAAAAGAAGGAAGTAGAGGTTAGGGAAAAAGAATGGAATATTATTTCTGGAAACTGTAAACAGAGCAATTCAGTTAATTGTGTGATTATGAAGATGTGGTCAGTGTTAGAAAATGATTTGTAAACACTTGCTTAAACTTCTCAATTTTTTTTCATAAAACATATATATCCTTAATATTTGTAGAGATTTTTCTAATATCAGTTTTGTAGAGATAAAAAAAGGAGAGAGGTGGGTTGCTAATTAATGATGTACTCTTGATTGATGATGTTGGTAGTAATATGATCTCAAATTCTCCAGCTCCTAAAACTATATGGTAATTTCTTTTTTCAGATATCTTGACAATCATTGCTTTAATGTTTCCAAAACTGTACTGCCTCTATCTTGGATATCTTCTGTGTATACCTGGCAGTTCTTACCTTTTCCTACTTTATTACATTTATACTCCCTCATATATTATATCTGTGATTGAGATATTAGCGTCCAAATATGATGATTTCATACTTTACCAATAATGAAAACAGTTTACTATAGAGAGGTCACAGATTTATTATCTTTTTATCTGTTTATTGTCCCTAGTATTTAGTAAGTGCTTAATAATTACTGTTGATTTAATTAATTGTTATTGTCCTGGGCTGAGGTCTTGGCCTTTCTTGTTCTTCCTTTCTCTTTAATAGAGGAGCAGTTTGGGAAACAAGGCAATCAGATGTCTTCAAGTCATGGTTGTCAGCACCAAAGATTATGAGAAATCTAGACTCTTGGCCTGGAATTAATTTTCATGGGTACATTTTCTTTCCTGATTCAGGCTGCTC
The DNA here is from genome assembly GCF_016433145.1 of Gracilinanus agilis. Taxonomy (NCBI): domain Eukaryota; kingdom Metazoa; phylum Chordata; class Mammalia; order Didelphimorphia; family Didelphidae; genus Gracilinanus; species Gracilinanus agilis. The sequence continues at coordinate 189,425,617 of NC_058135.1, read as the reverse complement.
AAGCTGCCAGTAGACTAAAGAAATTTCTCTACAACATTTTGAGTATCAGATTCATTGTGATGGGTTGTCAGAGGGTATTAGTCATAGGATCAAAAAAAAATATTTGGACCTCATACTAGAATTTATTAACTATTAGCCAACATACTGAATTTTTGTAATTTTGTAATTGAGGTTATAGCCTAAATCAACTTTGTTCTTTAATACCATATATTTCTCCATTTTAGTAGTTATTAAGGGTTTGCTGTCACAGGAAAATTGTCTAATTGCTGTTATTATTTTACTTCATTAAAACTTCTTTAAGAAAGTATGAGTCCATAGTGATTTTAGAATACATGCTAAAATGAAGAATAGTTATTCATGAAGAATAGTACCAAAGATAACCACTGGCCCTCTTCACTTAATATCAGGTAATAAACATTTATTAACTGCCTATTGTCTACTAGGCACTAAGCTAAGCACCAAGGTTACAAATAAAAGTAAAAACAAAACAAAAACAAAAATAAAGCTGCCATCAAAAAACTTATGAACAAATGAGAGAACAAAAAAAGAAATTAAAAGCAATAATGAAGAGGGGACAGAGAGCATGGTTACCTAACCTGGAGACCTGTGGGAAAAATATAAACAAGTCCAAAATCAGTGTAGTTAGTGGAAAAGGAGTTAAAGACTGTGATGAGCCCCCTTTCTTAAATAGAGGTCCTGTTGCTCATGGCCCTACTCTTCTAGCAATCAGAGGTTGCTTAACGAGATATGTGGATCAGGCAGATCCAGTTTTGCAGGATTATAAGTGAAGGCTCATTTAAAACTGGAAATATTGGAATAGTTAAAATGTCAAAAAAAGGCATTTATGGCTTTCTGTGAATACTGAAAAATAAAACCAAAGTCATACCTTTTATATTCTCAGCAATGACATGATTTTTTTCTGCCTATAGAATTAGGATTTTTGTGACAATAAATGTGTTCCTATACAACTGACCTATGAGGTTAGAAGCTGTCCACATTCTTGCTTCTATTCATTTTAATATCAAAAGTTGATAGTAAAGAAGAAAAGGGATTCTTTTTGGTAATAAAGAATGACTTGAGAGTCTGGCTATAATTCATTCCATGTAGACTTCTTAAGTAATAAGCTCTGTCAGGAATATTTGAGGCAAAATAAAAGCAAATCTTTTCTTCATTTAGTAAAAATGAGGTAGAATTAGGAAGATTGAATCAATATTAGAAGAATTTTCTACTATAAATATCTTTCAGGCTGGATTTAAAAAAATATGACAGTCATTTGAATTGCTGATTATTACAGTTTAATTGTGAGATTTTGAGAAAAATCACCATTCAAGGCCTCAGTTTCCTTTAGAGGGAAATACTTGTCTCCCAAGTTTCAATGATATGAGGATTAATGAGGTAATATTTTAAAATTACATTTAGCTCCTCAGTGATAAGAATTACATAAATTGGAAGGAACCCATTAAAAGTGCAAAAGTACAAGAGATTGTAGTAAAATTCAATTCATGATATATGTAGCCTAAAATTTAAATAATTGCCCAGAAATCAGGAGTTTGGATCAATTACTGGACATTTGAGAAAAAAATTGTACAGAAATACTTTTCTTCAATCCCAACTTTTGCTTATTTAATGAAATAGGTAATTTTAACACTAAATAAGGATATGGTTACATTCCTCAATATATCACTGCAGACTGCTAAAAAAAGAATTATATTAAATTGGTAGTCAAAATCTTCTTCAAATGATAATCAGATACCAGATTTAAAGAATACCATTTGATTGGAAAAAGCCTATTATAGAACCAAAAATTAAAGAGTGTCTTCAAGGATAAGCCACATTTTCTGTCCAAAATTTAGGACATCTTACTTTTCCATAATATTTTCATCATATAAAGTTGGGGGGTTAATTAAAAATGATTAAAGGCAATATTTTGACTCAAACTAAAAAATACCACGAGTAACTGATCTTCTTTTGTAATTAATATTCATTTCATTATGGCAAAACTATCTTATGGAATATAAGTTTGCAAAAGATTTTATAATTTTTATTTCTCCTTTCAGGGGAGGTAGTCGATTTTTAAAAATTGATTGCCCTTTAAGTGCTGAGTATTCTATTAGGATGAATGGAAATGAATGGAAAAGGAACCAGGTGAAGACCATACCTGTTTTCCCTAGAACCCTAGTTTACTTAATATTTAATAATAATATAATTACAATTTCTAAAGAAAATAACTTTTGATTTCTATCATTTTACAACAAAGAAATATCTTATAATTAAAAGAAGTTGCATGTTGTATCCTAAGAGAGCTTGTAATCCGTAAAGAAAAGTGGGAGGGGGAGGGGAAAAGGTGTTAACAATTGACAGAAAACTAAAATAATTTCAGAAGTATCTATTGTTACCATTAAAACATCTTGTGTCACAGCCTTGACACATAACTTTTCTGAAATTGTGGGCTTTGGACTTAAAGTGTAATTCATGCAGTTTGATGCAAGCTAAGATGGGGTATTTGCAGTAAAGTTGAAAGTACATTTAAATTGAATTATAGAGCAAACTCTACAGGTATAGATTAGACTAAATATTTGTTAATGTTCTTTCCAATTTTTTTAGACTGAGAATCTGCAACATTAAAAAAAAGTCAGTCATTTATGGGAGGGGCACATTGTTGACATTTTCACACCTGAAATATGTATATTTCTAAGAAATATAAAACATTTACTTGTTTTTGCTGCCCATCTATTCCCTTCTCCCACAAATACACTACAAGTGCTATCAGCCTTTATCCCTAGTTTAGCTCTTAGGTATCAAGTGAATTCTCACACGTGAAAGAGATAACACTGAAATATCTTGAAATTTGTTCAGTCTGAGGAGCATTGAATGATAAAAACAGGCATTCCCAATATTGTAGCATAACTGTTTAATACCCCTATGTAATGATTCAAATCTCAAGAGGCAGTATTTCTTAATTTTTTCTTCTTTTTTTCTTTTTTTTACATTTTTAAACCCTTAACTTCTGTGTATTGGCTCCTAGGTGGAAGAGTTTTAAGGTTGGGCAATGGGGATCAAATGACTTGCCCAGGGTCATCCAGCTGAGAAGTGTCTGAGGCTGGATTTAAACCTAGGATCTCCCATCTCTAGGCCTGATTCTCAATCCACTGAGCTACCCAGCTTCCCCCCATATTTCTTAATTTTTAAGTTAGGTTGTTAATCAAGAAAATATAAACTATGTCTTCTGGGCTAAGATGGCTACAGAGTAGAAACAAGAAAGGTCTTGTTCTCCTTACCACCAACTGATAAAAAGTGCCTCAAAAGGAAAAAAAAAACACAAAATAAGCTGAGCAAAGGGGCTCTACTGTAGAGTGTAGCTTTGAAGATAGGTAGAGCTTAGGCATTTTTGCACTATAAGGGGGTAAAATAATGCCTACCAAAGTGCCAGTTGATCACCCCTCCCCTACTTGACCTATAGCACCAGAGTCAGAGAGAGCATGGGGCAATCTCTAGGTTTTCAGGGGCTGATTGAGGACACCACAGTCTTACCCCAGAGAACAGTGAGACTTGGGACCCCAGGAGGCTGAGGAATGAAGAGTCTGGGGGGCAGAGATAGGGCAGAGAGGGATTGCTCACAGCAGATGTTGAGGAAACTGAAAAATAGCCTCAGGGAAAAAACACTCTGTAGCTCTATACATAATGACCTGCCTACCCTCCTCACTCAGATTTCTGAATGGGAAGGGAAGAAAAAACTAACACAGCAATGGCCACCAACACCCAAAAACTACAATCTACAAACACCAAAAAAAATAAGAAAAAAAACTTTGACCCTTGATAACGTCTGTGGAGAAAACCAACAGTCAACTGAGGAGACATCAGAGGGTGACAAACAAGTAAACACATTCAAACTTCCAAAAAAAATGAAAATTGGTCACAAGCTCTCCAGAAAATCAGAATGGAAGTGGAGAAACACTTAAGAAAGATAGAACAAATTTGGCAAGAAAAATAGGAAAGAGTTCAAAAGAATATAACAGTTTAATTAGTCTCCTCAATCCCCACTCTTATTTTACTTCCCTTCCCACCCTCTCCATTCTTATTCCTCTTATATTTTTCTTTAGGGTCTATTGAATTACCTCCCCTTTCTATTTCCCTCCCTAAATCAAATGAAATGATAAACAAATCTAAGACTAAAATTGACCTCCTGGAAGTCATGAAAAGCAGCATAAACTGAGCCAAAAAGGAAAATCAAAATATCATAGCTGAAAACCAGTCTTTAAAGATTAGAATTGGACAAATAGAAGCTAATGATCTCACAAGACAGCAAGAATTAATAAAGCAAAGTCAAAAGAATGACAAATTAGAATGAAATATGAAGTATTTCATTGAGAAGATGACTGCCTTGGAAAACAGGTCTAGGAGAGACAATTTCAGAATCATAGAACTACCTGAAAATCTAGAAATAAACAGAACTCTGCTGAGACATCAGGTGGCTTCCCTCTGAATTGTCACATGGGTAAGTTAGGCTGACTTTCTTTCTCCTCCCTTGGTGTTTCTGGAGGCTCTACCCTCAAGAAGGTCTCTCTTGCCTCTCTAATTGTAAAAGGCCTTGTGGCTAGTAGCCTTGTTTAATTAACCTCTGTGCTTCCCTAAATTCTCATCTGGTCCAGAACTCTGGTCCAGGCCAGAGTCTCTCTCTCTCTCTCTCTCTCTCTCTCTCTCTCTCTCTCTCTCTCTCTCTCTCTCTCTCTCTCTCCCTACCTTCAACCTTCCTAATTGTAAATAAAGTTTCATAAAAAGCATCCTGACTTGGGTCTACTTTAAATTTGGAATCAATCTAATCAGATTCCTGGTGACCATACCTTAAATATCTGGTTTCTCCTCTTACAAGGAGCACCAATTAGGATTACACAAGTTCTAGCAGCCTCTATAATAAAGGACCACGAGGCTTGGAATATGATATTCAGAAAAGCAAGAGAATTGGTTCTACAACCAAGGATCACTGTGGGATCCATATTGCTGAGAGGGGTTCAAGCTGCAACACAGAATTCCATAATGCCCTCCAAAATTCTAAGAGAGGGGGCAGTTAGAGGGAGTTGGAGTCCTGGTATAAAAAGGCAGGACACCTGGTTTGTAGGGTCTTGGGCCTTAGATCTTAGGTCTTGGGTCTTAGGTCTTGATCCTGATCTGGGTGCTGTCTCTGCAAGCTGTGTGGCTCTGAGGTGAGCTATTCAGTTGCTAACAGCCAAACCTGTTTGTAAGGGGGAAAAGGTTTTTTTCAATATATTAAAAATGGTTGCCAGAGGATTGAACTATTATCAATCCTTAATTAAGAATAATCTCAAGTCAAAATTGACTTTTATGGAAGTTTATTTACAATCAGGAAGGTTGAAGGTAGGTAAATTGAGAGAGAGAAACTCTGTCCTGGACCAGAGGCCTGGACCAGGTAAGAATTTAGAGGCCCCAGCGGAGGGGCACAGAGGCTAATTAAACAAGGCTTCTAGCCACAAGTCCTTTTACAATTAGAGAGGCAAGAGAGGCCTCCTTGAGGGTAGAGCTTCCAGAAATGCCAAGGGAAGAGAAAGAGAATCAGCCCAACTAACCCACGTGACAATTCAAAGGGGATATTTAAAGCAGTCTCACCACGGTCTTAGCATTCCAAAACTCTTCCATGAACCAGGAGAGGTCCATCACCAGAAGCCCTCTTCAGCTGAAGACCCCAGCTGACTGAGGACCTTCTTTTAAAGGAGTCACTTATGCATTACTTCCCGTGCCTCCCTCCTAATCTGTATGTCCAATCACAATAGATGATTCTTATAGACCATCCAGGGGGTGGGTCAGTTGATTCTGATTCGTCACTCACTCCAGAACACATGGGTTAGGACCTCCCAAGACTGGAGGTACTCTCACCTTTGGAGATTAAATCTAAAGATGGGTAGTGTAGACTTAATCTAATTATCACATTTTACTTTGTTTAGACCTTTCAACAATATCACTATTTACCTTAGTTTAGTTATCTAGGTTTAGAAGAAAAATATTTATAGTTTTAGCAAGCATATCAGCCATTCAAGATAAATTTCTCCCTTTGGGGTAGGGACTGTTTTAGACATAGCTAGTTTATATAGTTTTCTCCTTACCTATCAACCCTAAGCCTTATTCCACCCTTCCCATTTCCTGATATCATTAAACCCGTATCAACTAGGAACAGTGTCTGGATATAGATAATTTGGGGATATACTCACAAGCTTCATAAGGCAAATTCCTCTTACTGGTGTCCCTGAAGTTAATCCTAATCTCTTTTAAGACAGCAAGCTTCACCAATTCTATTCTGTGGGGAAATAATTCAGAGAAAGATATCATCATAAGGAGTTTAGCCTTTCCCCACTTACCATTTAGGCCCAGAAGTTTTCAAGCCAGATTGTCCACCATTACCAAACTGATAACTGACTCCAACTGCTTAGTGGGAGGGGGGAGGTGAAGGAGAACTCCTCAGGTTCTTGCCCCTCCCTTCCAGTCAAGCCTTCTTGTGTCTCTTCAAAGACCTGGGATTAGGGAGACTACATTGCCTTCTACAGTTTCCCTGATGCTACATCACCTACCCAACAAAACTGATTATACATTTCCAGGGAAAGTCTAGGCATTTAATAAACTAGAAGGTTTCCAAGAATTTATAAAGAAAAGACAAAAACTAAATGGAAATTTTGATATCCAAATTAGAAATTCAAGAGAGAAATGAAAAGGCAAACAAGAAAGAGAGGGATTTTTTTTTCTTTTAAGAACTTTGGTAAGGTCAAATTGCTTATATTCTTATATGGAACAATTATATTTGTAACTTTCAAAAACTGTATTCACTGTCATAGTAGTTAGAAGAATTATTCATAGTTAGTAGTTGGAGTACTAAGTGGTTTAAGATGATATATATATAAAAATAATGTGTGGGTGGGGATAGAAGATGGCACCAAGGAAAACCTGAAGGAATAAGAAAAATAGAATACATTATACTACAAAAAGAAACTCATGGAGGGGGAAGAATTCTATTATAAGGAGAGGAAAAGAGTGCTAATAGGTAATACTTAAACCTTATTCTCAGTGGAATCAACTCTGAGAGGGAAGAGTATCAAGATCCATTGTGGGTATTGAATTATATCTTACCCTACAGGGACGTTGAGAAGAAAAAACCAAAGGGGGAGAGTGAGGCAGGGAGTTCCAAAAGGGAGGGAAAGGGAAGTGGGGAGAGAATTCAATAGACTCTAAAGAAAAGTATAAGAGGAATAGGAAGGGAGGGGGTATGAAGGGAAATAAAATAAGGGTGGGGAGTAGGGCAACTGATTAAAAGAAAAACTGGTGTAGAAGAAAATAGTGAAAGAAGGAAGGGCAGGAGTAGAAGAAATCAAAATGATGGAGAATAAACAGTGGTAATCATAACTCTGTATGTGAATGGGATGAACTCACCCATAAAATGGAAACAAATAGCAGATAGGATCAGAAACCAAAATCCTAAAATATATTGCCTAGAAGAAACACACATGAGACAATTAAATACACACCGGATAAAGGTAAGAGACTGGAACAAAATCTATTGGGTATCCACCAAGAACAAGAAGGCAGAAGTCACAATCATGATATCTGATAAAGCCAATGTAAAAATAGATGTGATTAAAAGAGATAGGGAAGGTAATTACATCCTGATAAAAGGAAATATAGGCAATGAGGAAATATCTGTACTCAACATGTATGCACAAAATGATATAGTATTCAAATTTTTAAAGGAGAAATTATTGGAGCTTAAGAAGGAAATAGACAGCAAAAGTATACTAGTGGGAGTCCTGAACCTTCCTCTATCAGATCTAAATAAATCAAACCAAAACATAAATTAGAAAGTGGTAAGAGATGTGAATGAAATCTTAGGAAAAAAGAGTTAATAAATATAAGGAGAAAAATGAATTGGGACAAAAAGGAATACACCTTGTTTTAAGAAGCACATGGTACATTCACAATAATTGACCATGTACTAGGGCACTGATGGGCAAACTTTTTCAAGAGGGGGCCAAAGGAAAGGAAAGGCTCTTCTGTAAGTCTGTTTCTAAGGCAACTTTTTTGAAGTTTCAATGTATTGTATCCTACTCATTATATTCATCAGATTAGGAATAATATCAATGGGCTGAATGAAACATTTCAGGGGGCCTGCATCTGGCCTGTGTGCCATACTTTGCCCATCACTGTACTAGGGCATAAAAACTTGGTAAAATATCAATGATGTCAAGATTATTCACTGAATTCTCACCCATTGCAATTCTTCCTCAGTTTTGTCTTGACATTGGACTTTTATGACTGAAATAGAGAGTGATTCTGATGATCTTGTATAACTCTGATTCACTTAAATCCAATTCATGAGCAAGTTAACCTATTATCTCTAATGCCATTGGTATTTTTCAAAAATGAAGGATGAAAAACAACAAATAATAAATCACTGCCTAGTGCAGGAAGATAAGAAATTAAAGTAATATAAAAATATAAAATATTTAAAAATAGGAAAGGATTTTTGAGAAAGAATGCTATCCACATCCAGATAAAGAATTGTGGGAGTAGAAACACAGAAGAAAACCAACTACTTGAACACATGGTTCACTGAGGATATGACTGGTGATCTAGACTCTAAATGATCTCTCTATTCCAAATATTAATAAAATGGAAATAGATCTTGATCAATGATACATGTAAAACTCAGTGGAATTACTCATTGGCTGTGGGAGGTGGTTGGGAGGAGGGGAGGGAAAGAACATGAATCATGTAACCATGGATAAATATTCTAAATTAATTAAATAAACTTAATTTAAAAATAAAAGAAAAAATAAAATGTAAACTACCAGTTGACTCCCTTCATAATTTGAACAGATGCCAAGAGGTAAGAGAGTGAGTTCCTGTGCAAAGCCCAGTATATACCCTTTGTGATCTCGTTACTCAGTTCCTCCTCTGGACAATAACTGTGAAAGAGTCATTGAGGATGTAGACTGAAAGACCTCAACCCTTACCTCATTACTTCATTACAGGAAGGGGTATGAGGTTGTTGAGATCAAGAAGACACCAAAGCATTCTGCTGTGTGATCAAGATGGCAGCCTAGTTCATGTCTTCTAGAGTTTGTATTAGATTTAATCTTTCAGTTGGAGTGACTGGCTGCTTGGTTACAAATCCTGTTGTACTTTCAATATCAAAACAAAAGAAGGGAGATCCCAATATAGTTCCATAGCTTCAGGTTGAAACTCTAGCCTCACCCTAGAATCAGAAAGTTTTTCAGGGGAAGAGGCTAAAAGGGAAATTATTTCACAAAAAAAAATTCAAAAAGAATATTCATTTTTAGGTAGGTCTTCATAATACAATGGGCATATTTTCTAAGTAGTGACACAATCACATAGATATGCCCATTCTGCTCCATCTATATACTTCCTCTAGGAAATTTTACAGAATGTCAGGAAAATATAGGTCTGATAAAATAGATTCACATATCCCAACATATATAATCTATACATGCTCTTAATAAACATGCTATAGGATAGGATGTCTTGTCATACAAATTTATAATTATATAATACAGCCTTCCTTATCCCCCATCTTCTAAAGACTGATTTGATTATATTAAGATTTCTATTCATTCTCAAAATGGATCCACAAACCACGAAGAGGTCCTTTAAGTGTGGAGAGTCCTTTGTGTTAAGCCCATTTCTCAGAATCTTAGTGAAAGAGGGAGAAGCAGATCTTTCCCTCTCAGTAGGTCAGTTCATGGCTTTCTCATTCTCTGGACATAAGTAGGTAAGAGTTACCAAAATGAGACATGCTGGAAAAGAGAGCCAATGACACATTCTCATGAATTTTCAAGGTACAGGCAGCCAACCAAAGAAGGCTACCTTCACCTGAATTATAAGGGATGGAGCAGGTTCCAGGTAAGACAATCTGGACACGCTCAAAATTCCCTCATAGGCATTTCAGTTTTGGAAGAATTGGGCATGCTCACACATGCCCAAGTTAAATTTGAAATGGACCTCAGCAATATTCTTGTTAAATCCAGTCTTGGCATCACAAAATATAGTGATCTAACTTTTAAATTTTATAGCCCTACATTCACAGAATCACAGAGTCTCAAAATTGGAAGGACTAGTTAGGTGATCAATCCAGTCCAACTAATAATATCTGAATCTCTTTCTATAATCTAATTGCTTACATAAACTCCACTTACATATCTAAAGTAACTAGGAACTCAACCACTCTAATTAAAGTACATTTTTATTTTTTAGATCTAAAAATAAGGAAATTTTCTCTAATGCCAACCAAATTTACCTCCTTTTAACTTCCAATCGTTGATCTGAGTTCTCTCTAAAACCACTGAGAACAATGCTAATCAGTCCTCTAAATGACAACTCTCCAATTATTTGACAGCCATCATTTCCTGCCTTCTCTGTTGAGATAAAATATTCCTGTTCAAAGGATTCTAAGGAATGGTTTCTATACTCCTTCAGCTTAATAGCTCTCCTTTACCTATGTCTTCACTTGACAACAGTTATATTAAAATATAGTTTCTAGAACTATGCAGAAAAACTTAGATATAGTCTAACCAGGATAAAAATACAGCAGAAAAATGGAGACAAAGTCAAAATGGCAGAACAGAAGCAAGGAAAACTTAAACCACCAGAATATTCTCTAACCAACATTAAAACAATGCTTTAAAACCAATACTAAGTGACAGAACCATCAAGGGGAAGCAACTTTCCAGAAGAAAACAATTTAAAAGGCAGACAGAAAGGGTCTGGTTTACTTTGGTGAGAGGGGATAGCAGCCTGTGTCAAGGCCTCACTAATGAGTAAAAACTTAGGCCAAAGCAAATCCACCCAGCCTATTTCTACTATTTAAGGTTCTGCCAAGGTTGAGGCTCCCGACACCCTGCCTAAGCCAATAGCAGTGCAACCCTACACCCTCTCCTTAAAGTTCCAAGCCCCAGACTAAATCTGCAATGGGGCTTCAAGCCTTAGCACAGGAGTGTCCTCTATGTACCTGTCTGGTATAGGCCAAGAAGAAGGCTCTGGGCCTTGTCCAAGCCCAAACTGGGGCCCTAAGCTCTAGTGCAGGATAGTTGGCCAGGCACCTATGTGAATCCAAGGTGAGGTGCGGGGGATGGGGGTGCAGAATACCCACCCAAGTAAGCAGTGAAGTCCAGAATTGCAGCACAAGGCAGTGTGGGTGGAGCACCTGTTCTATGTAAACCAAGAATGAGGCCCTGAGGCCAAGTGAAAGGCAATCCATAGGGCCTGGCTTGTGCAACCCCAGAGCTAGCCCAAGAGCCCCTACTCAAGCTCGAGACAAGGTTATTAGCCTCATGGAAAGGCAGTCCTTAGGGTGCCTGAACTGATCAAGCCTAGAAAAAGTCACTGCCCAAGACTGAAACTAGGCCCTGAGTCCCAGAACAAAGTTCCTTACAATGTTCTAAGCTCCAATAGCCATCAGCAGTCCCAGGAGGTGATTGAATCAATGGTGGGAGGTGGCTTTCAGAGCTCCCAACACAGGCCACCATACCACCTTGGAAGATCTGAAACTTGCAGAAATCCAGAAACAGGTAAGTGTGTCAGCAAGGAAAAATCTTAAGTTTAAAAGAGTCCCCCCCACTACAATGAGAACAGAGGTCATCTTTAAGATAAAATGAAAAGTTAAGAAAAGGTTTAGAAAATATGCAAAGGGTAAAAGAAAAAACAAACAAAAAAACAAAAGCCTAACCATAGAAAGATTTTGTGGAGACAGAAGAATGAGGCACAGACTCAGAAGGGGACAGAGAAAGTTAGTATTTAGGGAGTTTAGAAGGAGTATACATTGACAGAGGGTGTGAGAATAAGCTGATAGGATGATGTAATATGCAAAAAAATCAAGGGTAGAAAAAGTGGGTTGTACTGAGAGAAAAAGGAAAGGAGAGGCAGAATGGGGTAAATCATCTGATGTAAAGATGCAAGAAAAATAGTAGAGGGGAGGACAATAGTGGTATTCGACAATGCTTAAAACTTACTCTCCTCATAATTGGCTCGGGGAGGGAATAACAAGCATATTCATTTATTTGGGTTTAGAATCCTACCTTACCCTATAGAAAAGTAGGGCAGGAATAAGAAAGGGGAGGGGTAAAAGAAGGTAGAGGGAAATAGGGGTGGTGATTAAAAGCAAAACACTTGTGAGGAGTGACAGAGACAAAGGAGAGAAAAAGAGCAGGATTAAAAGTGAAAAAAAAAAAGATAAAGGGTGATACAAACAACTAGGAATGAAAATAGGATGAACTCAGCCATAAAATGAAAGCAGATGAAAGCATGAATAAAAAACCAGAATTTGAATTTGAGGCAGGGAGACACACACAGAATAAAGTTATAGTTCTAGAGCAGAATTTATTGTGCGTCATTTAACTTTAAAAAAAAAAAAACTAAGCAAAAGAGGCAATAATGATCTCAAATAAAGGTAAAGTAAAAATAGATCTAATTAAAAGGGATAAGGAAGGAAATTACATTTTGATAAAAGGTAACAGAAAATGAAGTAATATCTACTGAATATATATAAACCAAATTGTATAGCCTCCAAACTTTAAAAAGAAAAATTAAATAATTTTAATAAGGAAATAATAAAATGATACTAGTGGGTAACTTTAATTTTCGATTAGAAAAACCAAACCAAAAAATAAATAAGAAAAAAAATGGATGAAAGTGAATGAAATTTTAGAAAAATTGGAACTAATAGCTCTCTGGAGAAGATTGTTTTAGAATATAAAGGAAAATACCCCTTTCCCCCTTCCCCCCCAGCAGTTCATGGGATGAACATACAAAAAAATTAACCACATATTAGGACAGAAAACATCACAACTAAATGCAGAAAAGCAGAAATATTAAATGTATTCTTTTCAGATGATAATCACACAATAAAATTTATAATCAGTAAGGGTTCATGGAAAGATAAATTAAAAATTAATTGGAAAATAAATAATAGAATTCTAAAAAAGGAGGTAAACCAAAGAGCAAATTATAGAAACAATCAATAATTTCATTAAGGAGAACAACAATAAGGAGACATATCAAAATTTATGGGATAAAGCCAAAGCAATATTTAGGGGAAAATGAATATCTCTAAATGCTTACATCAATAAAATAGAGAAAAAACCATCCAACAAATTGGGTATGCTACTAAGGAAACAAGAATAGAAAAAAACAAACAAATTAAACATTTTCAATTAAAGAAGAAGTTGGAAATCCTAAAAATCAAAGAAGAAATTAATAAATGTGAAAGTAAGAGAACCATGAAACTAATAAATAAAATTAGAAATTGGTTTTCCAAAAAAGTAAAAAAAAATAAAGTAGAGAATAAGTTAATTTGATTACATGTAAGAAGAAAATCAGGTAACTAGAAAAATATAAATTCACTGCCAATTAAGAAAAAATTAAAACAATCATCAGAAGTTATTTCATCCAGATATATAGCAATAAATCTGACAATACAAATGAAATAAGTATTCATAAAATATAAATTGGTCAGATTAACAAGAGAGGAAATAGAATATTTAAATAATCCCATCTCAGAAAAAAATTAAACAAGCCATCAATGGATTCCATAAGAAAAAATCCCCACAGACAAATGGATTCACAAGTGAATTGTATCAAACATTTAAAAAAATTAATCTCTATACAAATAAATTATTTGGGGAAATAGCAGAAAAGGAATTCTGTCAAATTATTTTATGACACAAATATGATACTTTTACCTAAACCTGAAAGGACAAAAACAGAGAAAGAAAATTATAGGCCAACTTCATGAATGAATATACATGCAAGGATTTTAAATAAAATACTTTCAAGGAGACTAGAGCAACATATCACAAGTATCATTCACTATGACCAGGTGGGATTTATAACAGGAAAGCATGGCTGGTTTAATATTAGAGAAACTATCAGCATAATTGACCATATGAATAACCAAACTAATAAAAATCAAATGATAATCTCAATAGATACAGAAAAAGCCTTCCACAAAATACAACACTCATTTCTTTTAAAAAACACTAGAAAGCAGAAGAATGAATGCACCATTCATTAAAATGATAAATAGTATCTGCAAAAAGTTAGAAACCTTCCCAATTAGACCAGTGTTATTTAATATTGTACTAGAAATGCTAGATTTAGCAATTAGAGGAGAAAAATAAATTAAAGGAATTAAAGTCAGCAATAAGGAAACTAAACAATCACTCTGCCAATGATATGATATGCTTAGAGAATCTTAGAGAATTAGCTAAAAAAAGTTGAAATCATGAATAACTGTAGTGAAGTTGAAGGGTACAAAATAAACCCAGATAAATCATCAGCCTTCTTATATAATACCAACAAAGTTCACCAGCAAAAGATAGAGAAATTTCATTTAAAATAACTTTATATAATATAAAATACCTGGGAATCTACTTGCCAAGACAAACACAGGAATTTTATGAATTCAATTACAAAACAATTTTCACAGAAATAAAGTCAGATCTAAACAATTGGAAAAAATATAATTTGCTTAAGGGTAGGCTGAGCTAATATAATATAAATGATAATTCCATCTAAATTAATTTATTTATTCATTGTCACACCAATCAAATTACCAAACACTTATTTTATAGCACTAGAAAAAATAATAAAATTAATCTGGAAGAACAAAAGGTCAATATTATAAAGGGAATTAATGAAAGCAGTGTGAAAGACTGTAGCCTAGTGGCACCAGATCTCAAGCTTTCATATAAAGCAGTAATTATCCAAACAATTTAATACTGCCTAATTAAAGGAACAGATTATATATACAATATACAGTGTTAAATGACTTTAGTAACCTAGTGTTTGATAAACCCAGAGAACTCAGCCTTTGGGATAAGAACTCGCTATTTAACAAAAACTGCTGTGAAAACTAAAAAACAGTATAGCAGATATTGGGCATAGATCAATATCTCTTGCCTTATACTAAGATATGGTCAAAATGGATATGTGATCTAGACATAAAAAGTGATACCATAAGTAAATTAGCAGAAAATAGAATATTTTACCTTGGCAATTCTAAGGAGAAGGGAAGAATTTTTGACCAAAAAATATAGAGAGAGTATTATAACATGTAAAATATGTTATTTTGATTACATTAAATAAAAATGCTTTTGTACAAACAAAACCAACATAAAGGAAAATGATAAATTTTGGAGGTTTGTGGCAAAATTGGGACATTAATGCATTGTTAGTCGAGTTTCAATCTGATCGAACCATTATGGAGGACAATGTGCAACTATGAAGGATTATAAAACAGTGTTTACCTTTTGACCCTATACTACCACTATCAAAGAAATCATAAAAAAAGAGGAAAGGGTCTACTTGTACATAAATAATTATAGCTGTTCTTTGTGTAGTGGTAAAGAAGTAGAAATTGAGGAGATGTGCATCAAATGAAAAATGGCTACACAAATTGTGGTATATGTTGGTGATGTAATATTAATGTGCTAAAAGGAATAATAAACAGAAGGATTTCAGAAAAAGCTGGAAAGATTTGCATGAACTGATTCAGAATGAAATAAGCAGAACCAGGATTAGTTTAGCTATGGTTTTATTTTGGGGTTTTGGTTTGATATGAGTATTCCCTTACATTAATGACCAAAATGGAAGTATGATTTATATGATAATACATGTATAACCCAGATCAAATTGCTTACCATCTTTGAGATGGGAGAGGAAAGGGAGGAAGGGAGACAATTTAGATATTATAATTTTGGAAAAAAATGTTGAAAATTGTTATTAAATGTAATTTAAATTTAATATCTTTGTATTTAAAAAATTAGCCAAAATTCACTTAAAGCATTTTATAAATTATATTCTATTGTATGTATGATTCTACTAATGCAAGATTAGGATGTCTTGATTTTTTTATTGACCACATAGACTTCCAATTCTTATTCTTTTAGCCTATTAAATACTTTAGGTGAACTACTTTCTAACCAAATCTCTTTCATTGTTAACTTGTGCAATCAAATTTTGGAAACCAGGACATTGATTAAATCTGACCTTGTCAGTTGTGAAGATAGAATTAACTCTCTTTGTCCATTTTAATTAATCAAATCAAGAACTTAAAGTACCCCCTTTAGCACCTAGCTAACCATTAAGAAAGAGTTGACAAGTCACTTACTAGCTTATACCCCCAAAGGCCACAAGCACTGCTCCCCCTTCTCCCCAGGGCAGGATTAGGCAAATTGTGAGGCTGTGATTGGTTCTCATGAAGTGGGGGAGTGACAGGAAGTGACATTGAGAAAACTACTTTAAAAAGACTAAGGTGAACATTCCAAGACTCACTCTGTATCAGTGAACTGGCTTGGAGGAGGAATCTTTTCCTTCCTTGACTTTTGGAAACTATTCCCTTGGATTCTGTGTCAGTGAGTAGAACTGAATTGACACACTTTTCCTTGGAGTCATTCTATGTCAGTGGAACTCTGGCTAAAGACACCACCATGACTTCTGTCTGAGGACTACCAGGAAATCCATGTGGAGACTGGGATTTGAGGAAGCCCATGCTAAAACACTGGCATAGTATCATTATGACCTTTTTATTACAATCCAGTGACCCTATCATAAAAGCAAATGGGATTATTTTGGCATGATTTGTTTTTTGGAGATCCCAAGTTGAATCCTAGCACTAGTTCTATAAAGTTTTTTAAATATGCATAAATCCTGTTAGTCATCTATTTTAGAAAATTCCTAAGCAATGACATTAACTTTAATGTCCTAGAGTTTCCTAAAAGCTGTTTTTCCTTTAAATATCAGGCAATATTTTTCTTCTCTAGTATAATGGCACCTCTCAATATTTATAAAAGATTATCAGTGGCTCTGAGATAAAAAATTTTAAAGTTTAGTTATGTGTGTCACCTTCCTTCAAATTCCTAGTTCATATTATGTGATTTACCTGGGTATAGAGATATGGATCCATTTTAAGTTTTTGAAACTTCTTACCTGATTTTCATTTTAATCTCATTATGCTAATTCTACCCAATTTGAATTCTTGAGGAAGTTTCTTTTCATATATATTTATATATATGTACATATTATCCAATTACATGTAGATAACAATTTTAATAATTATTTTGTCCATTTTTCAATCCATGTTCTCTCCCTTCCTCCTTTCTCTCCTCCCAGAGACAGTAGATAATATGGTAATGACTATTTGTACTTGTGATACATGTAATACATGTTTGTCTTTGTCATGTTGTGAAAGAAGACATATATTGCTCCTACAAGGAAAAAATTCATAAAAGAGATAAAGTAAAAATGATATGCTTCCACCTGATTTCAGACTTTAGCAGTTCCTTCTATAGTGGTGAATAGCCTTTTTCTTCCTGAGTCCTCTGGAATTATCTTGGGTCCTTTCATTGCTGATAATAGTTAATTCATTCACAGCTGATTATTATAATTCATTGCTGTTACTATATACATGTAACAATGAAGAGAGCCTCTGCCAGTACTGTAATAATAATGAGAGCCAAGTAACCAATATTATGCTAGAGGGGAGAGAGAGAGAGAGAGAGAGAGAGAGAGAGAGAGAGAGAGAGAGAGAGAGTCTAAGTGGTGAGACTCTCTTCTAATTCTCCCCTTGCACCAAATATACACTGGGAGATTTTGAGGGGGTGTCACCCTGAAACTTGACCTGGATGGCAGTGCAGCCCCATAGGAGTTGGAGGGTGAGGCTTCCCTATAAGACAAGGTATGTGGTACCCCAATCTGATTCTGAATGAGGGCCAGGTTCACACAAGCCTCCCCTGAGGTCAGTCAACTTCATAGTGGGTGGTCTAGCTCCAAGATGGAGGCAACCAGACTAAGCTGTGGTTCCCTCCTCCCTTGTTGTCTCTCAGGCACTCTAGAATGATATCTGATTAATGAAAGGCTTTTATTAATCATAATTCAGGGATTGAAGAAAGGGGTGAAAGACAAAGGGATTTGGGGTGCCCTCTTCTCTATTCCAATGAAGTCCGTATGTTTCCCACTCCTAAGCTTCTCCCCTCACCCCTTCTCCTTCTGTATCTATTTCTAGTTTTCTGTTTCTATCCTTTCCTATAATTGTAAGTTTTGACTGAAAGGGGGTCTCTCAGAAAGGTTGAGTAATAGGAGAAGGAGACTAAGAGATTGCTCCCAAAATAGAGTCCAAAAACTTATCTTACTCAATGATTGAAGTCTTGATGGGTGAGAAGCGATGGGATGCCTTTGACCAGGGAATCAGGGTTTCAATGTCCAAATAAAGATCCTCAGCAAGTCCTCAGGATTGGATTTGAGCCAAGATGTCCTTCTTTCTCCTTCCAGTCTTTGCTAGAAGTTCTCTCCTTCCCTTCCTCCTCTGGAGAATTACCCAGAATTCCCTCTGGTCTCAACTGTCACCAATTGTCAGCCACTCCTTCTCTGGCTCATTTTGTCCCTTCCCCTTTGTACAAATCCCATCCTTACATAAACCATTTTTCTAGTTCTGCTTACTTCACTTTGCATCACTTCACACAAATCTTTCCAGGGTTTTTTGTTTGTTTTTAATCATCCTGTAAATCACTTCTCATGATATAATAATAATTCATTACAATCATATACCACAACTTGTCCAACCATTTTCCAGTTGAAGGACACTAGATCAGTTTCCAGTTATTTGCCAGTGGAAAAAATAGAATTTTGTAGTTCCTTTTCACCTATATTTGAACTCTTTGGAATATCATTTTAGTAGTGGTATTGTTGAGTGAAAGAGTATGCATAAGTTTTATGTTCTTGTGGGCATGGTTCCAAATTGCTCTCCAGAATTGTTTTATGAGTTCACAACTACACCAAGAGTGTAATACTGGCTCATTTCCCCCACATTGCCTCCAGCATTTATTATTTTCCTTTTTTTGTCATATTAGCCAGTTTGACAGGTATGAGAGAGTACCTCAGTGGTCTTATAATTTGCTTTTATTAAATTAAAAGCAATTTAGAACATTTTCCCATATGAATAATAATATTTTTAATTTCTTCATCTCAGAACTGGTTATTCATCTCCTTTGACCTTTTATTGATTGATTAGTGACTTATATTATTATAAGTTTAATTCAGTACTCTATGTATTTGAGAAATTAGCCATTTGCCCTGTAAAAACAAAATAAAACAAAAAAAAAACAAAAACTTGTCATTTGCATTATATTCTTGGTTGCATTGGTTTTATATGTGCGAAAATGATTTAAATTTGATTTAAAGTTATCTCTTTTGCATCTCATAATGTTCTTTATTTCTTGTTTGGTTATAAATTCTTCCCTTATCCATCAGTTTGACAGATAAACTATTTTTGGTTCCCCTAATTTGTTTATGGTATCATCCTTTATTTCTAAATCATGTATTCATATTGACTTCATCCTGATATATAGCGTGAGATGTTTGATGAAGTTTCTTAACATCTTTTTTACTAACATTTGAAAGTAAGAATATATTTAGACCTATCATAGTAAAATCAAATAATTGAGTGATAGTATAAGAAATTAAAAACTTGTATAAAAATACTTCTCATTCAACACCTAACATATAATGAATTCACTAGGAATGTACAGTATAATTTTTTTTTATATTTGACTGTTTCTGGCCAGAGCTATGATTGTATTATTGTGGGGAAATCCTAATATGAAAAATCTTATTGCTGATTCATATAATTAATTCTCCTATAACTTAGAGAATTTTCTAAGGTACCAAGATTTTAAGTACTTTACCTGTAGGGCATCCAACATATATCTCCTCAAACAAAGGTTGACCTTCTATGAAGCATGGCAAAATGTTTCTCCTAGAAATTTGAGTTTAAATAAATAAATAGCTTAAATAGGTGGAATTTAAGACATCAAGGTGAATATCTTTTCAAAAGAAAGACCTAGATTGAAGGCAGGCAAAAGAAATGAATGTGCATATGGTGCTGGAAAGCCAAGATTCATAAGTTTGGTACTTTAGAACAAGATAGTTGGCAGGGCTTTATCTTCTCTTAAAACAATTCCTCTATCACTTGTCCCAATTTCAGTATGAATTTCTGTATTGTAATTTCTGTATTGTAGATTCCAAACTGGTTTAATTGAATTTGATTTTCTTGTTAATTTATTGAATCCAGTTGGTTTGAAGGTGGAGGGGGAAATTACATTTTTTTCTGTTTGCTTTTTATTTGGTTCAGATAAAACAAAATAATTTGTGTGTGTGTGTGTGTGTGTGTGTGTTTAAGATATTATTTATTTATTTACATGATTGAAGATGATCTTTAAGAACCCATTTGAATACCAGCAACTTTGTATGGCCCTTACATTCAGATTCTATTTAGCTGAAATTTTATTGAATTATTGTATCAATTGTCTACTCATTTATCTGTTTTTTTTTCTCTCTTGCATTCACTTGCTGGATTATATCACATGTTAAATTATAATTTTAATTAAAAACATTTCAGCAGAAGGTTGCTGATTATATGCTAATCAAACTAAAAAAGAAAAGGAAATATCTATTTTGAACAGAGTGGTAAGAGGTAAACAATTAAATAGAAACAAAGTTAACTCCAAGTAGTTCAAAGTAATCTTGAATTTAAGCCTGTAAAGATATCTGAGGGTTGCCTTCCTTTTTTTATTAAGCCCTAATATCTTTTTTATATACTTCCTTCTATATTAATTTTTTTATTTGTTATAGAGCTAGGCAATGGAGGTTAAGTGACTTGCCCAGGGTCACACAACTAGGAAGTTTCTGAGTCCAGATTTGAACCTAGGACTTCCTGTCTCTAGGCCTGGCTCTCAATCCACTGAGCCATCTAGCTGCCCCCTGAGGGTTACCTTCTTAAACCACTTTCTTTAATCTCTGTCTCTGTCATTTTGTTTGCTCATTCCTCCCTTCCTCCCTCCCTTTCTCTCTTTCTTCCTCCCTCCTTTTTTCCCTTCCTTTCTCTTTCCCTCTATCCCTTCAACTAAGTAACATGGCATCCTTTTAAAATATACCACAAATATGAAGTAGATATTTAATATGCTTTTCAGTAAAGCTATACCATTTGATATCATCCATGTACATCAGAAATTAATTCAGTTTTTGGTGTAACTTTTTTTTTGACCTAAATGTAATTTACTTAGTCCTATTCAAAAGTAGTGAAACTGAGTTGTAGGTCAGATGGTACAATCTTAGACACAACTTAAATAGTCTCTGAAGGACATTGCTTTTGAAATCAATATTTCTTGAAATTATTGTGTTAGATATATGCTTAAATAATAATAATAATTACTAGCATTAATGTGACATTAAGCTTTTCAAGGTATGTTGCATATAATATCTCAGTTTTTCTCCATAATAGCTCTGAAAATATGTTACTCCCTTTTTACAGATTAAATAAATTGAAACAGAGAGAAAAAGTGACTTGCTTAGGGTCACCCAGATGATTATTATTTATAATAGGAATAAATTTTTGTCTTTCTAAGTCCAAGGATAGAGCTCTAGCTACTGTACTACCATCTATCTTTAAATTATGAACCATTTTCAATGTGGATATCAAAAACTGTAGTGTTTTCAGTATGCTTGAATTGATTTTCAGAATACAAGACAAAGTCACAATTGTAAAAGTGAATCAAAGCCTTTGCAATCATTAATGAATGTCATGTAAATTACATAACAGTTGTGATTGGCTGTTCAATAATTGATTAAACAATTATAAATTGTTCTTTATGTTCCTAAAACTTTTTTGGAACACACTTTATCCTTTTTTTTAGTTAATATTATCTTTGTGTATGTCTATAAACCTTTTAAGCAATGCGGTATATGCTTTACTTAATATATATATATATATGTATATATATACACATATATATATATATATTCTTTACTAAAATAGTTAATATGTAATTAGTCTCTGTTCAAAGTCAATGAAAGTCTTACATTTAGAGTTAAGGTGTGATCCATTATTTTAAGAAATATCAGGATCAGGATTGTCTCAGAAAGCTAGTTAAATGCTTTTCTAATTCTCAATAGAAAAATCATGAAGTTCTTTTATTTATAACTAATAAATCTTATCTGCCTCTAGTGTTTTCCAGCTTTGGGGAGATATTAGAGTTTCAGTCTTTGGGCATGAATGTTTATTGTATCAAGATTGCTTAAACATTTTATTTCTTGTTTGATCCAACCTGTACTTTATTGCATTAGATTTCCTTTGATTATATAAAGAATAAGGGATTTTCCTACATCTTTTGAGATTTTCTCTCCTCTATATCATTCCTTCCTCTCTTCTTTTCTCCTCTTAGTTCCTTACCTCTCCTCCTTAGCACTTTGACCTTTCTTCTTCTTTCTTAATTTTTGCTTCTTACAATCCATCAGCTTATATAAGGGGAAAAAAGCAACTTGCAGCACTTTATCCTGGTTTTATATATATGAGCATATATTTAGAGCTGGAAAAGACCTTAGTAGTGACCTAGAACCAATCCATCACTCCCAGAGGGCCTTATTCAAGACTACACAAGTAGGATGTTTCAGAATTTAGATTCACGTATAGATACTCTTTTCATAGTATCACACTGTCTTAAGTGTTCCTTAGTTAGTCCCAGAGGGAATTCAGGCCAAGAGCCAATAAAGCTTATTAAGAGTTAGCCTGGCCTGGTCAAACTTAAATAGATAGCCATATCTAATATTTTCCAATTATTTAACATTATTGATAGTCTTAGAAATGAGATAATACAGTCACATTGCATTAAGGTAGAAGGAAAGTAGAATAGACCTTTGCCATCATTTAATCCAACCTAGTTATAATAGGATCAAATCAAATTATTTAAGCTTTCTAAACCTCAATTTCTTCATCCTTGAAACAAGGATAATAATACTGGGCATTCTTTACTATATAGTGTTACATGAAGAAAGCACTTTTTAAACCCTAAAATGATATAAATATGATTTATCATTATTTCACAAATAAAGGTACTAGATTCCTGATAGTTGGAGTAACTTACTCATAAGCATTATGCAATATAACATAGTGATAGAAAGCTCTTCAGATATTATGTAGTCTTATCTTTTTACAAATCCATATTATAACTCCTAAAAGAAGGCTTGTCAAAGCACAAGAGTTGGGATTCAGATATATGGGTGGCTAAAAGCTGATATAGCTGTTCTTCCTTTGGCTTCTTGGCTAACATCCTTATTCTAGAGTTTCCCTGATCATAAAAGTATACAGATCATGGAAAAGAAAATAAGTTTTAGATCTTCTACAGTAAAAATATTGTTGGCCATTATGATCACAATTCCTGGGATAAAATATTCACTGATAAAAAAGTCAATTAAGTTAACATTATAAAAAGTAAAATCAAGTCATTCACCAGACTGAAAACATATTCATATATTTTAACTAAGTTGCTTTGGAAAATGAAAGAGAAGAGCAAATAAGTTATGAGACATGTCATATATCTGGCTTTAACTATATTGATAAGTGTTATCCTAGCAGGGTACTCAATCTGTCAATTTAAACTCTAGGATTAGCGATTTTAGTTTTATTTTTGAAATTACCTGCATTAAGGAGCTCTTCCATACATTGACATATACCATTTTGTATATAATTACTTCCTCTTAAAATTATAAGAATCAAATTAGATGTATAATCATGGGCAAGTAAAATTTTCTTTTAGCTTCATTTACCTAACATGAAAGATAACATGTCCATCTCATTGTGGCATTGAAAAGATCCAAACATTTCTTGTCCTTGAAGAACTTATTTATACCTAGCTTTCACACAGATATGGTGTGATATTCACTTTCCCCAATTTTCTCCTTTTACCTCATCTGGTTTCCTTCAAACACCAGATCAAGTGTTATCTCCTAAATGAAGCCTTGTGGTACAGTGAAAAAAAGGACTGAATCTGGAATCAGAAGCTGTGGATTAAAGTCCTGTTTCAATAACTCAATATTTTTGTTATTTTGGATGAATCACTTAAACTATTTAAATTTCCTTAATATGTGTGCCCATATATGTGTATAAATATATGCACATGTATATGTGTTTCTGTTTTTATATCACTTACATTTATAATTCTAATACACTATCCAACAGAACCATATTTTTTTATTTAAAATACAAATATTTGAGTTCTAAATTCCCTCTTAACTAGAGAAATACAAATTAAAATAACTCTGAGGTGCCACCTCACACCTATCAGATTGGCTGATATGACAGTAAAGGGAAATAATAAATGTTGGAGGGAATGTGGCAAAATCCGGACAGGAAAGCATTTCTGGTGAAGTTGTGGATTGATCCTATCATTCTGGAGGGCAATTTGGAATTATGCCCAATGGGCTATAGAATGCATACCTTTTGATCCAGTAAAACTACTACTAGGTCTGTGTCCCAAAGAGATTTCTTTTTAAAAATGGGAAAGAACCTGTTAAAATATTTATAGCTGCTCTTTTTTTGTGGCAAAAAGAATTGGAAACTAAAGGGATGTCCCTCAATTGGGGAATGGCTAAACAAAGTGTGGTAGATGATGGTAATGAAATATAATTGTGCTATAAGGAATGATGAACAGGATGATTTCAGAAAGAGCTGGAAAGAATACATGAACTGATGTGGAATGAAATTAGCAGAACCGGGGGAATATTATACACTAATTGTAATATTATGGGATAATCAATATGATTGTCTTTGATACTTTTCAGTAATACAATGGTCCAGGATAATTCTGAGGTATTTGTGAAAAAGAATGCTTCCCTCCTCTAGGGAAAGAACTGTGGGCATATAAGTGTAGATGAAAACATATGATTTATCAATTTTTTATTTGGGTATTAGTTTTACAAAATTATTAACTTACAAAAATGAATAATATGAAAATGAAATGTAAATATTTCAAATTACTTTATGTATATGTAAATGTGTTCCACTAGCCTTTCCTCATTGAATTATTTTTTTAATTAAGCAAAACCCCCAACAAAACAGGAAAATAAAAGCTCTCATTTAATAATTAATAGTCTGGAAAGAATTACCAAATATCTGAAAATCTATGTCCCATTCTGTATTTTGCATATTTTCTGGAGGTAAGTGGCTTGTTTCATCTTCATCTTCTTGGATTGTGGTTTATCATCACACTAATTAGAATTCTAAAGGCTTTGAAGATTGTTTTTCCTCGATATTTTAAAAATCATTGTATATAGTGTTCTCTTGGTTCTGTTCACTTCAGTTTGCATCCATTTATAACAGTATCCTCATTCCCACCCAAAACTATACATTTCATAATTTCTTATAACACAATAATATTCTATAACATTTATATACTATAATTTGTTCAACTGTTCCTTCACAGAAGGATAGCATCTTAGTTTCTGATTTTTGGCTACTATAAAAAGAGTTGTTAGTGGCATGGATCCATTTCACCACTCTTTCATTTCTTTCCAGATATAAATCTAGTAGTGGTATAGCTGAATCAAAAGATGTGCCACCCCACTTTCATTGTGCTCTGTGGTTTTGTTTTATCTTTAAAAAAATTGATTAAGAAAACAGAATGAGAAAAGAAGTACAAAAGCTGTGGTGTTATGGCTAAAGTATGGTCAAATTGAAAATATTGTTCCTTATCTTATAAAAAGGTAGTTGGTGGTTAGGTTGTTTACAAATGAAAATGAACTTGTTAGTTTATAAATTTGTATTTGTTCCAGGCTTTTAAATTTCTGATATTTGGCATCCCCTAATAGATTTGATATGTAAAGTGAGCTCAAAAGAGGCATATTATTTTCGCTTAGATAAAATGCCTAAGAAAAGAGATTTCCAATTCTCCCAGGTTGTCTAGGATAAACTTAAAGGACCTGTTAAGGAATAAATACTCTATTCTTTTGATTCTACACATCTGCTAGCACTCTCTATCTTTGCTGAGAAGCGGCACAAGATATTATTTGCTTCACTGCTGATTACTTTCTCCAAATAGTGGAAAAAAGCAAGAAGAAATATTGTTATTCTGTATTTTATTTTGACTAATTGACAGAAGATGGTTGCCATGCTAGAAATGACAGGTTGTTGGACTATACTTTTCTGGAGCTCTCAAAAGATGAGGGGAAACTGGCTACAGTCTGAAAAGCTTCCTTTCTTTTGACAGAATGATATAAAGAAATAGTCTGCAGCAGAAATTAGATCCAGAGGGATGAGAACAATTCAAATTTGGTTGGCTCAAAGGGGAAAAATATCTGATGAAAAATATTGAGAGAGGCATCAAAAAAGAACAATTGTAATGATCAGAGAATGCATAGACCAATCTAAATTTGAAAATAACATGAACAGGATATGGAAACAAAGGCAATTAACTAAGGATGAAGATGAAGGAGTTGCTTATTATCATGAAATGCTAAAACTAAGAGCAAGATGGTGATTTTTATGCTGAGAAGTAAAGATAAAAAATATTAAGAGGGAATTGAAAAGTATAATAAATAAATGGATGGTAATAGGAGACCCATTTGTCCTAAATGAATAAAATTTTCCAGGCCAATATTAAATGCATTGTAAGATGCATAAGCATTGCCAATTGTGATTGCTAAGCCACTGCTAACTAATCTGAAAAATGTGGAGAAAGAAAGATAAGAGAGAAAATATTGTATTTTTAAAGGAAATATGCTTATGACTGTAGGCTGGAAAAATTAATTATTTCATGATTCTAATTCTATCTATCTATCTATCTATCTATCTATCTATCTATCTATCGATATATGGATCTAGCTAGATAACTATAGCTACATCTCTCTATATATAGTTTTCTTTCATCACCTTCACTAATATAAATATTATGTATATATACAAAAATATAAGTGTCTATGTGTGTGTATAATTTTTTAACCTTTGTTTTTAATTGAGTTCCAAATTCTGTCCCTGTTCCTTTATGTGATTCTGGGTAGTACCATCAGATGTGCAATGGTAATGTATGGAAGAGATAAGAATTCTTTGCTCCAGGAAGCCTTCCTAAACTAAATTTCAACTGCCATTAGTCAAATCTAAGCCTGATTTAATCTTGATACTTCAGTGTGCTTCAGAGAGAATTTCTCACTTTATTTAATTTAAAATGCATTGTGTGTTAACAAAGCCTCCGGTCCTCAGACAATTGGTGATATCCATAGGAGTCTCTGCATGGTTCTTTTGCTCTCACAATTTTAGATTTTATTTTAAAAATTTTAAAATTTTATTTGCCCCCAATAATATGTAAAAACAGTTTCTAACATTTTTCACAGAAATTTGAGCCTCAAATTCTCTCTCTCTCCCTCCCTCCTTAGTTCCAGAACCCTGTCCTGCTGATTGCTATTGATGATATTGATCTTGTTATTGGTTATTGATCTTTATGGCCAGTTGATATTGATCAATTTGATCTATTAGGGTTCACCTGATGGTAGTTGGTGTATGAAGCTGCTGGACACAGTGTAATCCAACATCTATTTATTATTTACTATCAGGAAAGGAGGCAGAAATAAAATAGGAAAGCTTTTACCCTATCTCTAAGATTTCTAGCTATCCCCCAAACCCAACTGATTTGCAAGGGATTTCTTCATGTCTGAGGAGATCAGACCTAACTTAACTTCCTTTCTATCTAAAGATATAATATCTAACTTACTAAGCTATTCTAATATATAAACTTCAATTATTTTTAACCTCCTTAAAATATAATTCAAAAGTAACAAGTTGTCTTCTCTAACTGACCAATGTAGCAGTTAGAAATCAAAATGTCTTCCTCTGACTCTTCTCAGCTTGGAATCAGAACTCAAATACTCCATTGAGAACAAACAATGCCCCCTACTTGACTGCTTCTTTTCCCTCTCAGGAGAACAGCTCTGACAGCAAACAAAAACTCTTCCCACCTTCACAGGAGTTCTTGTAAGGTTTCAAAGTTAGGTATAGCCAAAGTCTCTAACTGATATTATCCAGAGAAAAGTCACCAACTACCTCTCCAGACAGTCAATTTCCAGAGAGTGGCAGAATCCTGTAACTCACTTCCCAGCATACTAATTTTTCTTAAAGTAACCACTGTCATTTTTCCCTGGCCATGCATCACAGGGACAAGGAAAGAATCTTTTCTCTGGTATTTATCTCTCTGTATTCTAATCATGCAATATAACTAATTAATAACTAATTAAACCTTATATGATTCAGCTACACCCTAGCTTCTGTGGGACATCCTGCCTTGGCACTCTGCTTTGGATACCACTTCCACACTGGTCCACTAGATCATTCATGCTGGCCTTCTAAGTTGTTTTAAGCTGAAAACTTATTCCAACCCATATTTTTGAGGTTTATGCTACTCCAAAATTCATTTTGAAGCATTATAGTTTTTTGCAGGATAATTTGGTTGAGATCAGTGCATCTTCATCTCCATCTTGCCTCTGCTCCTTCCCTCACTATTTTCACAAAATACTTACAGTGGCAAGATGCTTAGAATTGGATAGGTCTTAAGATAGAACTCCCCATTCAAACTCATAGAAATCAGAAACATTCCTTTTCTTATGCTCACTTAATTCTTTCATCACTTCATTCATGAAGTGATAAAGTGATGCAGAAATAAAAGAGAATGTTGAAAAATATTTTAGGTGACTTTGCACTTGGTCAACAAATAATCTAGGGAACTCATTGTTATTTTAATCTTATTGAGTTAGGGATAAAGAAATTGAACAAATATGAAGCACCTAATGTATTCCAAGCACTGTGCTAAATTCCTTACAAATATCATCTCATCAATCTTCACAACATACCTGTGTGATATATTTTTATTATTATCTCTATTATATAGTGGCAAAAACTGAAGCATATAGAAGGTAAGTGGCTTGCTCAGGGTCACAGAATTAGCAAGTCTCTGGAAATCAGGAGAATATCATATTTGTCATTATACATCCTACTCATTTTCTTTCCAAATAAACTTGGAAATACAGCATTTAAAAATATTTTGTGCTATTTTGAAAGATTACTTTTCTATGAGCCCATCCTCACAAAAGAATAATTTTTTTCTCCCATAAGCATTCTTAACACATTGCATTAGAGCACTGCTATTTTTAAAGTAAGAATATATGTGTTATATGAAGATATATTGTTTAAGGAAGTGGAGTAGATTTCTTAATAAGATAGGACATATACATTTTAATTTATTCAATTTAATTCACTTCAATAAAAGTGACAAATGTGTCTCAGGTAATGGAACTAGAATTTGGGGCCAGAAAGAAAAATCCTAAATAGTCACTTTCCTTAAGGTGTTTACTGTGAATAAATAAGCATACAGGTAAGTATGTACACACACACACACATATACGCTCAGTAAAAACAAAATAATTTAGAACCATACAGCTTCTAGGAACTGGTGTGGAAGGGTTAGGAAAGCCTTCCTTTAGGAGGTAGCATCTATGCCATGAATTAAAAGAAGTCAAATGAGTGGGGAGGGAAAGTGTTTGTGGCATGAGAGTCTGCAAAAAGATAGATGTGGGAGATGAAATATTAAATCTCTCAGTTTCTCAAGGACATAGATTTCTTAAGAAATAGTGATGAGAAATCTGTCTGGAAAGAAGGGTTAGAGCT
This sequence comes from Gracilinanus agilis, assembly GCF_016433145.1. Taxonomy (NCBI): domain Eukaryota; kingdom Metazoa; phylum Chordata; class Mammalia; order Didelphimorphia; family Didelphidae; genus Gracilinanus; species Gracilinanus agilis. Next base: position 189,396,069 of record NC_058135.1, on the reverse strand, counting down.
AAACTGTGAAAAGCTCTAAATACTAGAGGAATTTATATTTTATCAAAGGCATTCACTGAAGCCTCTAAAATGGGAGAGAATACTTTAGGCTTGTACTTCAGGACTGTTAATTTGTATAGAGAACAGAGAAAGAAGAGACTGGTGAAGGAGAAACAAATTAGGATATTATTGCAATACTCTAAGGAATAAATGATGGGGAACTGAGCTTCAATCATTGCTATATGTGTGTATGTATATTGAGAAGAGATCAAATGCCAGAGATCTTCTGGAAGTAGAATCCATTAGACTCAACATCTAATTTAGTATCGAATGTGACAGAAAATGAAAAGCTGAAGACTCCAAGTTTACAAATTTGGGTGAGTTGAAGAATAGTATTATTCTCTACAAAAATAGTAAGGTTAGGTAGAACTATGGAATTTTAAGGGAAATAATGTATTTGTTTGGATATGTTCAATTTGAAATACTTATAAATTTCCTTTTAGAATTTCCCCTAGAATCTGAGGCTCTCTTCTTGAATAATCAACTCTTCTTGTGACCTTCTAAACACAGAATTTTCTTCTGCTAGTCTGGTTCCCATCTTTCATTGGTGAGTTCATCCTGGGTACTCATTTTGTGACAAGGCCCAGGCTAGTCAGGCTTCATTGCCCATCCTCCCCACTTCTGACTTCGGACTCTTTGTACTTCAAAACTATTCCTCAGCTTCTGTTTCATCCTTGAACTTTTTTCATTACCCTGATACTTATTGCCCTTGGGTATCAAACAACTTCTGTGATATTCTCACCCTGAAATATCCTTCTTCCAAGGAATCTCTCTTCTCTATCTGGTAAATTGTTCATTTTCACCATTTTGTGGAGATGTCATAATCAGCCAGACTTTATTCCCCTCTTGACTCTGCTCAAAACTTTCTGAACTTCAAAACCATGCAATAACAATGGATACTTTAATTTCCTACTTTCTTCTTTTTAGTTTTTTAATGCCTTCTCTTTCTTGGTTAGGCTGTAAGATACCAAAAACAATTATTTTATAGAGTTAGAAAAATAAAAAAATTCATCTGGAAGAACAAAAGACCAGGACTATCAAGGAATTAATTAATGAAAAAAAAATATGAAGGAAAGTGGCTTGGCATTACCAGATTTCAAGCTGTATTATAAGTGGCAACCATAAAAACAATTTGATACTGGCTGAGAAATTGAGTAATGGAACAATAGGTACTTACATAGTAGTAAATGACTCTACTAACCTAGAGTTTGACAAACTGAAAGATCCAAACTTTTGCAAGAAAAACTCATTTTTAGACATAATCAATGGGAAAACTGGAAAAAAGCAAGACAGAAATTAGGGACAGATCAACACCTCATACCATATACCATATACAGATACATCAAAATGGGTATATGATTTAGAAAGAAAGGAGGATACCTAAATAAACTAGGGGAGCATGGAATAGTTTACCTGTCAGATATATGAGTAAGGGAAAAGTTCATGTCAAAACAACATAGAGAGACATTTTATAAGATATAAAATAGATAACTTTGCATTAAAATTAAAATGTTAAATAGTTCCACAAACTAATTCAGCGCAACCAAGACTAGATGGGAGACAATTGGAAAAAAAATCATGGCAAGTATCTATGACAAAGGCCTAATTTCCCAAATATATAGAGTAATGAGTCAAATTTATAAGAATACAAAGCATTCTCCATTTGGAAAAATGGTTAAATATAAAAAAGGGAATACTTTGATGATGAAATTAAAACCATCTTTAGTTGTATAGAAAAAATAGTCATATTTTTATATACTTATTTACAAGCATCTTATTTCCACTCAGAACGTAAGCTTCTTGAGGGTGATGATTTTTACTTTTGTCTTTTCATTGTTAGTGCTTAGAGCAATATGGTACATAGTAGATGCTTAATAAATGCTTGTTGACTGATGATAAAAAAGAAAAAAACACTACAAATTACTAATTAAGTGAATGCAAATTAAAATAACTGAGGTACCAATTCATAACTATAAAAGTGGTTAATATGAAAAATGGAAAATAATAATTATTTGCTTCATGAATTTTCTTTTAGCGTGATATGTCTTCTTTCATAACATTAGGAATATGGAAACATATGTTACATGATAAAATATGTATCACCTGTATCATATTACCTGCTTTCTTTGGGAAGGGGAAGTGGTAAAAATGATAGAGAACATAGATCACAAAATGTTAGAAAGCAATTATTAAAAATTGTATTGACAAGTAATCTGGAAAAATATTTTAAAACAAAAATAATAGAAAGCATAGGAATAAAGGGACTTTTTCTTAAAATGAAAAGTATCTACCTAAAACCAAACACAAGCATTATCTGTAATGGTAAGCAGGAGAGTTTCAGAAAAACTTGGGAGATTAAAACAAGCTCATGCAAAGTAAAGAGAGCTGAGCCAGGAAAACATCATATATAGTAACAGAAATATTTTAAGGATCATCAACTGTGAAAGACTTAGCTACTGTGATCTAGACAGAGAGCCAAGACAGTTCCAAAGGACTCATGATAAAAAATGTTATCCACCTGTAGATAAAGAACTAATGAACTCGGTGCTTTTTGAAGTATACTTTTTAAAACTTCCTTTTATTTTTCTTGTAGGTTATTTATTTATTCATTCTGTGTGTTTTCTTTTGCTACTTGCTCATATAAAATACCTTTTGCATGATTTCACATGTAAAATCAATATAATTTTGCTTACCTTCTAAAGGGGTAAACAAAGTGTGAGAGGGAAAAAGAGAATATGAGTTAAACAATTTCCAAAAATGAATGTTAATATATTTTTACATGTAATTTTGAAGTATTTAAAGAAATATACATAATTTTAAAAAAGGGGACTTTATGAATGGTGAGACCAAAATCTGATTTCTTCAAAAGCATAAATTAGCTCTCATTTGCAAAGTTCAGTGACCTTTTTTTTATTTTTATTTTTAAAAAAATTTTTTTACATGGTTACATGATTCATGTTCTTGTTCTCCCCCCTACCCCGTAGCCAAAATGTATTTCCACTGGTTCCTTCATGTGTCATTGATCAAGACCTATTTCCATGTTATTGATAATTGTTCTAGAATAGTCATTAAGAGTCTACCTCCCAAATCATGTCCACATCGGTGACTTTTTAAAATTGCTCTTTATCTCTTTCTTACTTTTTTATGGTTTGCCACCCTCAACTACATATTTTCTTTTCTCTAAGTGACACTGTTCTCTCTTGGTCATCTTTCTGCCTTCTTCTTAACTTATCATCATTTTTATTATATCATCAGTGCTAATAAAACTATCTCTTTTTTGCTAATGATATTAGTTTAAAAAACTTTTGAAATCTTGTATTTGACAAAAGTATTGAAGCTGGCTAATTGGGATAAGAAATCACTATTTGGTAGAAATTGCTGGAACAACTAGAAAGTAGTTTGGCAGAAACTATATATAGATGAATATTTTACACAATTCACTAAGTTAAGATCAAAATGGAAAAATGATCTAGATATAAGAGGATATATCATAAGCAAATTAGAATAGGAAACATTAACTATCAGATTTATGGGTTGGAAAAGAATTTATGAGTAAACAAGAGATGAGGAGCATTGTGAGATGTAAAAGGGATAATTTGAAGGATGTTAAATTGAAAAAGGTTTTGTACAAATAAAACAAATGTTGCCAAATTATAAGGAAAGCAGAAAATTAGGAAAAAGATTTCACAGAAAGTCTCTCAGGTAGAATTTCTATATCTAAAATATAGAGATAATTTCATCAAATTTATGAGAATGTCCTCCTTAAATTTATTGACAAAAGATATGAATAGACAATTTTCAGGTGAAATCAAAACTATAGATAGGATATGCAAAAAAAAAACCATTCTAAATTATAACTGGTTAGGGAAATTCAAAACAATTCTGAGATTTCACCTCTTACTCTTCAGACTGGCTAAAATGACAAAAGGACAAAATCAGAAATGCTGGAGGAGATGTGGAAATGTGGGGACATTAATACATGGTTGGTAGAACTCTGAAAAAATATAACCATTTTGGAGAGTAAGTTGGAACTACATCCAAAAATCTATAAAACTGTGGATATCCTTGCATCCATTTCTGGGTCTATTTCCCAAAGAGATCAGTGGAAAAGGAAAGTAATATTTATGTTCAAAAATATTTAAAGCAGCTCTCTTTGTGATAGAAAGAACTGGAACTGGAAATGAAACTGCAAAGAACTGCAAACTGAAGCTATGTAAATTGATTAGGGCAGTGATTCCCAAAGTGGGTGCTACCGCCCCTGGTGGGTGGTGCAGCGATCCAGAGAGGCAGTGATGGCCACAGGTGCATTTATCTTTCCTATTAATTGCTATTAAAATTAAAAAAATTAATTTCCAGGGGGCTAAATAATATTTTTTTTTTCTGGAAAGGGGGCAGTAGGCCAAAAAAGGTTGGGAACCATTGGATTAGGGAATAGCTAAACAAACTGTGATAAGATTGTGATGGAATACTACTGTGTGAAAAGAAATGATAAACCAATATTTTTTTTAAATTGGAAAGAACTACATGAGATAATGAAAATGAAACAAGTAGAACCAAGAGAAGATCATGTATAACTATGGATATAATTTTTGAAGAATAACTTGTGAATGTTCACCTCCAGGAGAATGAACTCAGAAGACAAGACAGAAAAGGTATAATATTTACATAACTTTGCTAGATGATACCTTCTATGGTGTTGAAAGAGGTGAGAAAGGCTGAGATACCTGGGAATAAATCCCATTGCTAAAAATAACAAAAATTGCCAAAAATCATTACATCAATTCAACTGTTTAATTTTGGGTATGCCTTCACTCTTTGTTTAGGTCTATTTCTATAATATTATTATCAATGACTTTGTTAGCTTCCAAAGATTTATGTGTTATCTCTTCATGGATGACTTTCTTGTTACTCAAATTCTCTATCTCTTTCTCTCATATTCTAGGCTTTAGAAGTTGAACTGGCTGGGAATATGGATCCCTGCTCACAGAGATCTAATATTATACCATTTAAAGAATTCAAACAAGCATGTTTTGACATGTCTCACCAGACCCTATACCCTCATTTTCTCCCATTTCTCTACCTCCAACTTAACTGAAAGAACAAATATGAATGATTCTTTAGTAAAGAAAACCTTTTTCTTACAATTACCATCTAAATAATGGCTGGAAAACTGAGCTCATAACTTTCCTTCTATAGATTATCATCTGGCTTCTACTTCCCTTCATTTTTCTCTCAACTCCCAAACTCCTGTAGCAGTCTTAGATTTATTTGCCTTTCTCTTTATTTCCTGTCCCTTGCTAGACCACCACTACTCATATGTCCCTTTCCATATTCATTCTACAGACAAAAGACTAGACTAGACACAAACACTGTCCCTCAAGGACCACCATGTTACTGTTTTCATTCTATTCTTGTATTATATACAGAAGAAATGTGAATTAAGTCTCTTATGTCATCAGTTTCCTATTTTTGTTTTCCATTATTTTATATCTATATTATAGCAAGAATCAATTTCCTTTAATATCATTGGAGCATGCAGTTATCTAATTTGTATTAGTCACATGTTAATTTTAACATACTATGATTTTAGACCACCACCAGGCTTGCTGGCAACTCTGAGCTTACCACATTTCTTCTTCAATGGAATACATCTTTCTATATGGATTTCTCTGTGCTAACATTTTAGCCAAATGAAGTCCGTTCTTCCTATAAACATGGCTCTCAAATGGCTGCTTTCTCAAATGGCTTTTTGCTGAAAGCCTTCCTAGGCTGGTTCTACTCTCCTTTCAACTCTCATAATATGTCTTTGCATATCAAGTTTTCATTCTTTGTGTGCTTTTATTTTTTTAATCTGATTTCATTTTATCTTCTCTAAAAAACTGAATAATTTCTTTTAAAAAAAGAATGTGTATTTGTGTGTACTGTATGTACAATATCTATGTGTTTATATGTGTATATATGTGTATGTGTGCATGCTTATATATACACACACTTTCCTCAATAAACATTGGTCTAAATGAAAACTTAAAAAAAATTAAAACTATTATTTAGAAGTATTATGAAGCTGAATTTAGAAAGAGGAAGAAGGAAGGTCAAATATCACTGCAGATGTTTATAAGATTTGTAACTATGTACAAGTAATTAACCTTTCTATTTCTTAGATTTCTCATATCTTAAAAAATATTGGATTTGAGGTCTTATTTTCCTTTCTCTAATGCTATGATCATTTGATTAATCCTTCTATATAAAAATTAGCCACATTTATACAATCATACAAGTCACAAAGAATTTTCATTTAATTCTCTCATTTGATAGTCCTTTTTAGTTAGGCAAAACATATTATCCCCCCACTTTTTACAGGGGGAAATCTTGGGGATTCAACAGTTCCAGAGACTCACTCTATATCACTCAGATACCGTAAGCTAACACCAAGCCCATGTATCACATCAAACTATAGCTTGGGGTGGGTAGAAGTAGTGATTTTTCCCTAGCCCTGAATTGACTAATTAGGGCATCAAACTGCCAGTATGTCTTGGTTTTGTAACTGTAGCCCAGAGTGATCCTCCATGCTCCTTTCTTATTCCCATAGCACCCTAGTCTAATACATTGGAATACCTATTCTTTTCGAGTTACTACTCAAACAAGGATGGAGTGTCAGTTTTGCCTTTGCATACCATATATCAATTTTTTCCAGTGCAATATTTTATAGCAATAAGGCTCAAATGCAACTCACAACACTGTGAAGAGCTAACAAGTAATTTGGAAAAAAAAAGATTCTTCCTTCTCCTTTTCACAAGGTTAAAGAAATGTAGAATTTTAGTGAATAAAATGTTACCACTGAACTTGAAATTTGCTAATTGTCCTCTATCTGTGATTATGAGAAAGGACTGAATATCTTTGGAAAAATAGTCTAGTCAAAAAAGGACATGAGAAGGGCACAGTGACTGCCAGGTCGAGTGTGCTAGGTCACCAAGTAAAGATGACCACAGGGACCATTTTTCCCACATCTTTTTGTTCTTTTTCTACTCTTGCTGAGAGAGAAATACAATGCCATTTCAATTCTAGTTCAAGCCTCTGACCCTTATCTACCATAACATAAATATGCCTACATTCAATTACCTCAGAGACCCAGGAACATTCTTTCTCTTTCTAGTGCCTCCTTTATTTTACTGGCTCTTTGGGATTGACTATGCTCACTTTGAAACTTAATAAGAAAGAAAAGACTAGTTGTATATGTCAGCTTTTGGCGGTGGGACTTCCTTTCACCTGTGATCTGTAACTGGACGTGCTAAATCCTGACATAAAACCAGCATTTCTCTCCAACTGCTTAATCCAACATTCCTTTTACTAAGCTGACCTTTTAATGAAATGAGGCAGCCCAGTGGTTAACAATATTTCATTATTCCAGAAGTAAATCAAGTCTAAAAACCATGCCAATAGTTTTTTTTAATGTTTTCATTAACAGCCAAAAGCAGAAACCCTGAGAACAACTTGGATAAAGAGCTTGGGGAATTTGTTGGCTTTAGATTTATAGTATTCATTGTCCTTGACCCTTTGAAAGAAATCAGCAAGAAAAAATGACTAAGTACAATGATAGGGAGGATTTCCTGAGCATACTTTGTTTTGCCTCTTGGGAATGGGAGCTATTAACATTTGGGAACTATTATGCTTTGACTTGGTTGATATTTTAATCCCCTTCCTTCCCATTACCACCCCCATACTACTCATTGATGATAAAAAAAAGGTTATTAATACAGACATATTATTTTATTCCAAGGAATGACCTTCGTGCAGAGAAAAGATGTCATGCCTCTTATTGAATCAATGGACAAAGTTCAGGAATACAGAATACATTGTTCTCACCAAATACAAATGAATAAAATGGCTCACATGTTAAAATTATGGTCACAAAGTGAGCTCCTATTTTCCAGAAACAACTTGATAATGTAGTAACTGAATCCCCTGCTCTCACTTCTCTCATTTATCGATTGTGTGACCTTGGGCAAGTCATCTTACCCCTGTATTCCAGAGTTTCCACCCCTCTAAAATAAAATAGCACTCTTTTAAATCATGAGAGACAATAGATATGGAAAAAATTAATATAAATGACTTCAGAGCACTTTGCTAGTATGAAGTGAGAGAATCATTACTCATAAGTATATTTGTAGGTGAATATAAGGACTCTTTTCACATCAGCTCTGAACATTTTCACATTTCGTTAAATAATATTCTGCTCTTGGCTTTCCCAAAGGAATTGTAAAGATGGGCTCACATTGAAATCACACAAGAAAATACTGTTTGTACTGAGAATAATCTGAATTCCTAATATATGTTTTCCAGGTCTAAAACTTGGCAATAAGTGACATTGTCTGTTGTCAAATTAAACCTTTTTCATGAAATTTTCCTGATTCTCTAGTTACGAATATTTTTCCCCTCTGAAATTCTTTTGCATCTACTTTAGATGTATTTACATGTATAAATATTTACAAGTATATAATTTACATATATATATTTACAAGTATAAACATAACTCACCAACTAAAAAATAAAAACCGAACTCTTGAGGGCAAGGACTATTTGTTTAAAGGCTTTGTCTTCTCAACAACTCAAGCAGTGTCTTACACAAAGAAGGTACTTTAATAAATATTTGAATTACTGAATTGAAGTGGATATCATTTATTCTCCATTTCATATGTGCATTGCTATGCCTGCTTATTCAACTATAAATCTAAGAAGTTCTTCAGTTCAGAGCATGGGCCCCAAACTCACTAAAGGTACAGTGAGGTCAGCTGGAAAGTCCATTCTGTCACCAAGTCAACTGTACTCAAGACAGTTCATCGTTCTTTACAAAGGGCGCTTAGTGGAATTTGATTTCTAAGAATAAATCAGTACATTGGGAATGTCACACACTTATTTTAATGAGTTTATAATTAAGCTGAACATGAATTGTTTTCTTTGCAGGTTCCTACTCAGTAGAATCATATTGATTTACTGTTTCATTATATGAAATAGCACATCAGGCCGAAGGTAAAGTAGAAAACAAATTATAGTCCAATCTAAGCTGTAGATCTATAGTTGAGTTAGACCACTGACCTGTGAAATACATTCAAGGACTACTAACAGAAATCATTCCAACTGCCACAATGATTAAAAAAGTCAAAAGGATCTGCTGTATTTATCTATCTTTTCTTTGCTCAGGGTTTTAGTTGTGCAATTTATAAAACTGAAATATTTTTCAGGCAGTGTGTATTGAAACTGATTTTATTTCTGATTGGAGTAACTGACCCCAAAATCCCCCAAAATAACTTTTCATGTCTGTATATTATGGGTGCATATTTGTATGTCTATGTGATATGAGGAAGGAAGATAAATTGAAAAAGAAAAAAACAGAGGGCATTATTCTTACTGAAATATTTTGGATTATTTGATGTGAACTGACTCTTTTCATACATAGGGTCATAGACCGAGAGTTGGAAAGGACTCTAGAGGCAACTGTGTAGCATAAGTGGATAGAATATTGGACCTGGAGTCAGGAAGACCTTAGTTCAATAACAGCCTCAGACATTTATTAGCTATTTGATGCAAATCAACCAAATGTTCTTTGACTCAGTTTCTTCCTTTGTAAAGTAGACAAAATACTAGCCCTACCTCCTAGAGTTCTTATGAAGAAAAAAATGAGCTAATCTTTTAAAATTATTTTTTGAAAATCAATACTTCATATAAATGCCAGCTATTATTATTATTGTTATTAATCCGACAATTTTACTTAATAAAAAAGGAAACTGAAACCTAGAAAGGTTAAAATGATTTGTTCATAAAAGTAATTAATTGGAAGATATGAGATCCAAATCCAGGTTCTTTGATTACAAATCTGGCATTATCTCCACTAATATATATATATATATATATAAATATATATATATGTGTGTGTGTATATATATATATATATACATATATATATAGTTTCCTCCCCTACAGTCTTGTCTAGCCTAGCTATTTCTAGCTCCTTCATTTGTTTTCTATGTTATTAGCTAATACAATTGAAGTCTACTAAACATTTAAAGGAAAATTAATTCCAATATTATATAAACTACTTCAAAATATAGCTGAGGAAGGAAATTTGAAAGGTTATTAGTTAAAAAGATTCAAATCTCTACTATCCATTGATATGTTTATCTACTGTTTACTCTAATAGTAGGTAAGATTCTTTAGGGTGGCATCTAATTTGTTTTTCTATTTGTATGTCCTAATCCTAGCATAGTGGCCTATATAGTAGTCACTTAAGAAATGAATTGATTAATTTAATATTAATTTCAATTAATTAATCAATTAAATTAGGATTAAAATTAATAAATTAATTTGAGAAACCAATTGATTAATTGGTTGGTGAAAATCAACAAATGTATGCTGATTACAAAAAGTCAAGATGGTTTCACTTTATGATCTTTTAAAATATTGTCATTATTAAAATGTCAAGAAAATACTATAAACATAATTTACTTAAAAATTAACATGGAATTTGAAAAATAATTTGTGCTGTTTTTGGGGAAAATGTGGAAAGATATAGACTAGATGCTCACAATTAGATGGATTTGTGGCTGCCTGAATGGCTGTACTCCATGACGTACGACTGACCCAATTTAAAATTTTTTAGGAAAAAGTTATTGGAATGATTTGCTATTGTCTTCCTCAGCTCATTTTTACAGATGAGAAAACTGAGACAAATAACTTACACAGGATCACAAAGATAGCATGTGTCTGAGGTCAAGTTTGAACTCACAAAGATGAGTCTTTCTGACTTCAGGCCTGGTACTCTATTCACAGTTTCAGCTAGCCATCCTGAGGATAAATAGCCAGCAATTTATTTTCTCATAACTGTAAGCAAACCAAATTCTCAAATATGAAGAAGGGAAAGTATAGTTTGACAACATTTTATCTTTAAGAGAAATTAAGGTTTAATTGATATAAAAGCTTAAAATGATTCACTAATTTGATAATAACAGCAAAAAAAAAAGTGAGTTCGACTTGGGGCCACATTGCAAAGTACCATTTCAGAGAATGGGAAGATGATGGTTGCCCTGTACTGTGCTTTTTATTGGACCTCATCTGGCACGCTTTGCTCAGTTTTAGGGAATATACATTAATGAAGATATTGATTTTTCTAGGGAACAAAAAAGGGCAATAAGCATAATAAAGGGTCCCTCATCCATTTCATATGAGTATTATTCAAAGAACTTTAGGGTGTGTAGGGACTGAAAAAGATTTTGGAGTTTGTTCTTTGTTTTTTTAAAGAGAGAAATGGGTGGCTGGAAGGGGGGTATAACAGCTATCATAGGTAATGTCTGAAGAATTGTCATGTGTAAAAGAGTTTGTATATATTTTTTTCTTTTTGCTTGTTTGTTTTTGTTTTTTTCCTCCAGAGCACAAATTTAGGAGCAAAATTTTCAAAGAGAAAAAATTAGGCCCAGTGTTGGCAAGAACTTCCTAACAATTAGAAAGATCCATTAGTGGAATGTGATGGCCTTAGGATTAGGTTCCCGCTCATTCATAATCTTCAATTATAGACTAAACAACCACATCTCACACATGTTGTACTAGCAATTACTTATTTTTTCATATTTGTTTGATTAAAATACCAGTCAGGTAATTTCTGCCTTGGAAATTCTGTAGTTCTGTAATGTATTCTTTGAATAAAACATATACTATTTAATATTTGATTATAAAAATTTTAATCTAGTGAAAGCTCATTGTTATTGTTTTATTTAGTCATTTTAGTCATGTCCAACTCTTTTTTATCCCATTTGGGGTTTTCTTGGCAAAGATTCTGAAGAATTTTGCCATTTTCTTCTTTAGAATTAAAGACTCACCTTAGGCTAACATTTATTTAAAAGACTAAAAGCTGCATGAGTATCTGTATCTAGTTGGTGTCAACTGAAAATTCAGTACCAGATTTTTTAGAAGAGTAGAATTGTTCCAGAACTTCAGTACCATAATCAGTTGTTATATAGCTGTCATAATCTGGATTTAAAGACAAATATGAAAAGTTCTTGCCCTTTCCTCAATATTCTTATTTTCTACTCAGAATGTAAAAAAATACATATTTGTAAAGGCCTAGCTTAGTAACTCTAGCAGAATGTTAGAGACTTAATGGTACTTAGGCAGAATGTTAGAGACTTAATTGTACTTAGGCATTTTTACTTTAGTTGCAGCAAAGGTTCCTGCCTCTCTCCATTTTCTATACCCAGAGTGAACCAAATATAATCCATAAACATTCAGGTCAGATTTTATTTTTGGAATACTTTTTACTTTTTTTCCTCAATTACATGAAAAAATGCTTTTTTGAAATTTGTTGTTCTTTTTTTTTGTTTGTTTCAGACAAATTCTCATCCTTCCTCCCTCCATCCCTTCCCATATCCCTGAGATGGTAAGCCATCTAATATAGATTTTATATGTGTAATGGTGTAAAACAGCTTTCCAAATGAATAATTTTGTAAAAGAGAGCTTAAAAAAACACAAGGAAAGTGAAGAAATAAAGTGAATACAGTCTATCTTGATCTGTATGCCACCTTTTCTTTTTCTTGATGAGGATATTGTTTTCCATCATAAGTCTTTGGGGATTGTCTTGGATCACTGTATTGCTAAGAATACTTAAGGCTTTCATAAATTCATTGCATACTATTTTTGTTACTCTGTAAAAATTTCTCTTGGTTCTTCTCACTTCACTTTGCATCAGTTCATGGAAGTCTTTCTAGGTTTCAGATGAAATTAGATGCAACTAGAATGTAATTTCTTTGTGGAAAGGAACTATGTGTGTCTTATTTATCTTTTCATCTCAATAGTATCCAGAAGTGGTATATATTCATGTATGTACTCATGCCACCCATACACATGTTTAAATGTATATTTACATATACAGGCACACATATGTGTTTATAGGTATATCCATACATATATGTACATAGGTATAATTAAGTATATACTTTTATTTGATTATCTCTACATGTACATATGTGCTTATTTGATATTCCTAACATGTGAAGTTTTTTGCTTGACTATACATGTCTGTAACAGGTTTTGTTTTTCTTAATTTCTCAGTGGTTGGTGGGGAGAAAGTGATAGAGAATGCAGATCTAAAAATAAAATAAAATTTAATTAAAAAAATTATACATACAGCCTGGAGAGAACAACATTAATTATAAAAATAACCAATGTTGTTATTAAATTCGCATGTAATACCTTTGAAGGCAAGCACAAATATGGAAAGTTTGGATTAAGGTAGAATTCTCTTAGGATTTTGAATGCCTAACTCAATCTGGTAAGCTTGGTAAGACATTAATAAAATTGCAAAAAATATGATTTAATTGTAAGTGTAAAGTAGAGTTTGAAAGACAAATTATCTCTGAAGAAGAGATAAATGACGTCTACTTGCATAAATATGGAAATACTTTGTGTAGGAAATTAGATCTGAGCTGAACCTTTATAGCAGGGGTCGGCAATGTATGGCTATCCAGCCATATCTGGCTCCACCTCCTGACCAGCCAGTCCAGGCAGAGCCCCAGGATGTGCCCCAGGGGGCTCTTTCGCCCCACCCCACCCCATATTCCAGTGCCTTTCGCCTCCATCCTCCTCCTTCCGCAGGCGTTTATGGCTCTCACGGCCAAAAAGTTTGCTGACCATTGCTTTATAGGATGGGAAGGGTAAGCAGGTAGAGGTGGTGATGTTATAGGAGGCCTTTCCAAGTGTTTAGGGGTTGTGTAAGCAAAGATATGGAGATTGGGGAAACTGGGTCTAATTCAGAGAATGGTGAGAAAGTCAGTTTAGCTAGATTATAAAATGTATGAAAGTGAAGAATAGGAGATAAAGCTAAAAAATAAAATTAAGTGAATATAGCCACAGATATTTAATAATAATAACTTATTTTTATATAGAATTTAAAGGGAGCAACTCAGTGGATTGAGAGCCAGGCCCAGAAATGGGAGGTCCTGAGCTCAAATCTGGCCTCAGACTCTTCCCAGCTATGTGAACTTGGGCAAGTCACTTAACCCCCATTACCTAACTCTTACCTCTCTTCTGCCTTAGAACCAATACTCAATATTGATTCTGAGATGGAAGGTAAGAGTTTTAAAAAAAAGAACTTAAAGATTTGTACCTATGCTAAATCACTGAATCCCCCTACAACTCTGTAAGCATGTATTATTATTTTTTCCATTTTATAGAAAATTGAGACACAAATGGATTAAGTGACTTGTCCAGAGTCACAAAGTAGGTAAGTATCTTAGGCATCATTTAAACCTCAGGTCTTCCTGATTCCAAGGGCAGGTTTCTATACACTCTATAATTTAGCCCAACCACTTACTTTTACAGATGAGTAAATTAAAGTCCACAGAAGCCAACTAGGAAGGCAATGCATGGTAGGATAGACTGGGAAGTTTATATGAAGTAAAGTTGAAGTTCCTGCAAAGATTACTGCAGAGGTTGGCAGTGGGTGTTTTTAGGCTGTAATACATTATCAATTATAAACTAATCATAAGGAAGGACATCGACCAAGATAATGTTATTTAGCAGGGCCACAGAGCCCAGTTACGTCCACCTCATCCTCCAGAAAAAGAAGAACTATTTGAAATCTTAGATTAGGATAATGAAGGGGTCAGAGTGGAGGAATAAACAGAAATGGGAAGGATTCATTGAAGAAGAAGAAATGGAAGGGAGATATGTGAGAAAACTACTGAAATGGTTCAGGTAAGAAGTGTAAATGACCAGCAAGGAAGAAAGGAATTTGAAATATGGCACAACAGGTGAACAACAGGTTTCAGAATATGTAGTTTATTTAGTAGGCAATGGGGAGCCATTGACAGTTTTTGAGTAATGGTGTGACAAGTGCAAAGTGGTGTTTAAGGAAGATTAATGTTTCAATGGTGTATTGCATGGTCTTGAGAGGAGAAGGAGTTATATGCTGGGAGATAAATTAGAAAAGTATTGAAATGTTTTGGCAAGATATTATCAGGACCTAAACAAGGATAGTTACAAGGGAAATAGAAAAGGGAAGAGAGATGTAAAAGTTATTACAAAGAATCAATGAGTAAGATGGGTGACTGATGTCAAGTTTGGGTTTTAGGATGTTCTACTGCCGTGAAACATGGAATATCACAGGTTTTGATGAATTAAAGTTGAGCTTCCTCCAAAAAGTAGTGGAGAATTTTGTTTGTTTTGAGGGGGATATCTATGCTTTAGCACATTATCAAGAACTACACATAACAAGGGACAATTTATATGCCAAGACCAAGAAAACCTAGCCACCTCTACTAAACAACAAAGTAGGACCCTGAGAATCTTCCCCTCCACTGCCAGATTCCACCAACCAGGAAATTTCCTTTTACCACTACTCTTAATAAGGAAGAAAGAGTAACATCTACTACCATTGAGGGGGAGCTACTGATTTTTTCTATTCTACCAGATGCAGGCTATTCCCTCTGTTGGAGACATCCCAGAGGCCCATTCCACCACAACTCACTATCCTCTTTGTAGAATATTGACCATCTGACCTTCCATTACTCCCATTAACCCTGGAACCTTGCTATCTCATTTTCTACTTTCCTTGCCAAAATTTTCTTACCCAATTGCCTAACTTTTCTATGTGCCATAAACTATACATAAGCATGAAATGTTCCTTCATTTGTACTTCCATTTGATCACAAGGTTATCTTCTTGAGAACAGAGATTGTCTCAATTTTTTATTTGTAATCCTACTACTTCTCTTGTATGTTTGATATATAGTAAATGCTCAATATCTACTTTTCCAATATTAAAGGACACCTAAAATATATCAATAGAAAATCTGTTACAAGCAAGGGATAACAATCAAATAGGCAACTTAAAGGCTTTCTTGCTACATATGCAATGCCGACATGATTAAAAAACCTCTAGTGTGTGCTGTGGATCTTTCTATGAACAACTTACTAGAAGATGATATAGTAACAATAATAATAAGTAACATTTATATAGTATTTACTCTTTCCAGAGGTTGTGAAAAGCACTTACAATTATTATCTCATTTGATCCTCACAATAATTCTGGGAGATTTGTATTGTGATATCATCACTTCATAGAAGAGGAAGCTGGTACACAAAGAGATTAAGTGACATTCCCAGGGTCACATAGATATTAACTGCTTAAGGGGAGATTTGAACTCAAATCTTCCTGATTCAAGATCCATCATTTTATCCACTGGGCCATCATGCTGCTTCTTGATATAGAATTCAATAAAGGTAAAGAAATAGATGTGTAAAAGAGAAAGAATAGAATGGGGGGAATTAAATGAAATATCATGAGCCTTTTGGTTATGTTCATATTCTTGGGATTTGAAGATGAATTGGAATAAGAATTGAAGACAAAAGAATGCTCAGAAAGTTAGAATAAAAAAAGGACACAGACAGTTTTTTCTTTATTTTCTTATTATATTGTCCTGATCAAATGTATTTATAACTTAATATGTTTTCTAAATATTGGCAATGTTTTAGCCCTTTTCTGCCCATACCCCTCCATTTCCAACCAAGTTTGACTTATTTAAAATTTAATTACTCCTTCTTTGGCTCCTTTTGTCCCATCCCCCTTGCACAAAACCCATCCTTACACTATGTATGGATATGCATGTGTACAAGTTTTCTTTTTTCATTCAATGATATCTACTTTTAATGATTTATCCAAATTTCGTGGAGGTCTGTATTCAGCACATTATGGTATACTGTGAACAAATCATGACCACATCTCATCAGTCCAAAATACCTACTAAATCTACAAGTCTGACCTGTATATCTTACCTAAACTCTCTGGGTCTCCATTTTCTAATATTTAAAATGAGAGGGATGACTGCATGATTTCAACTTTTCCTTCTTCATATTCCTGCCCAGCTACCTTATCATTTGATGACAATATACTATGTATGTGTATCCCCCAGAGTGATAACCCATTTGTAAGTCTGCTTACTGTGGATCTAGTCAATCCAAACATCATGTGTCATTTTACATCAGCAACAACAATAGCCAAACATTTAGTAAGCAAATATTATACATATAAGATATTTTACTATATATGAGTGACACAAAATTGCCAAATCTGTAGTCTTTGCCATTAAAATTATTGTCTAAATGTTATCCCAGGGAAACTAACAATTCCCTCTTCTATTGTTTCAATGAACATCATATGTTTATAAAAGGTAATTAAGAATACTAGGAATGTTGTATCTATAGTATAATAGGAACATGGAGGGAAAGATATTTGGAAAAGAAGAGGTACGCCCTCTCTTGCGCATGAATGGGGTGCTGACCTGTCCTGGTGGGCAGAGCCTCTCTCTTCCACGTGAGGGTCAAGCTTGATCTGTCAAATTGTGGAAGAACCATAGATTAACAACAGCCATGAGGGATTTCAAAGGTTTTTCCTCTAAATCCCTAATTATACAGTTAAGGAAACTGAGGCCAAGAGATTACACAACAGATAGAGTGATGGACCTGCCTCATATATTTACTAGCTGCGTGACCCTGGTTACCAGAGAGTCTAATAAGGTACCACTTGTACTGTATATCCACTGTTACGGGGAACACCAGTGCCACATAAATGATCTGCAAAAGCAATCAAGAGCTTCTCCTTGGATACAGAAAATACTGAAAACAAGCTCACATAGCGGATTGCTTTAAACAACATCGGCCTTCCGCTGAGTCTGATCACCTTCACCAAAGATTTTCATTATGTAGCAAAAATAAATCAATCCATAGACATTTTTCAATAACGCAAAAGGGATTTCAAGCATAATTTGCATGAGGAATCAGTGAAAAAAATTAGGTGAAAATTCAATATAAGGTTCAAATAAAAAAAAGAGGGGGTTTTCAAAATCAAGTACATAGCGCTGAGGAAAAGAAGCAACACGGGCAGTGGGGCTCAAAGACAGTCTCACAAACGAAAGCTAGTGAAAAATGTAAAGTCATTTTGTAAAGAGCAGAAAGATTTAATTCAGAAGTTGGAACAAAGAGACTCCATTTTTCTCTGGAAAAAAAAAAAAAAAGGAAGTTCCTATGTAGCAAAGCGAAACAAAGATCCTGATTGGATGACGCCCAAATCAGTCTTCCACAAAGAGGACAAATCAATACCCTGCTTGGGGGAGGAAGGAGGGGTGAGAAACAATGTAGGGATCCCCCCAAGCTATAGAGAGCCAGCATATGACAGCCTTCTGGAGAAACCAAGGCTCAAAAAGGTAAACTTGTTGGCAATTGCAGAGTGCCCAGAATGTTGGCAACCTCAAATACCTTCCACACACGTTTTCCTTCTCACCTGCCTCCCTCCCACTCTCCATTTCTTCCAGAGTTCACCCTTTTCCTTTCCAATCTCTATCTCCTCTCTTTTCTAATTAACATGTATGCACCAAACGGTATAGCTTCCAGATTTCTAAAGGAGAAGCTAGTGGAGCTCAAGGATGAAATAGATAGCAAAACCATACTAGTGGGGGACCTCAACCTTCCCCTATCAGATCTAGATAAATCAAACCAAAAAATAAGTAAGAAAGAGATAAGAGAAGTGAATGAAACCCTAGAAAAATAAGAATTAATAGATATATGGAGAAAAATAAATAGGGACAAAGAGGAACACACCACCTTTTCAGCAGCACATGATACATTCACAAAGATAGACCATGTAAT
The DNA here is from genome assembly GCF_016433145.1 of Gracilinanus agilis. NCBI lineage: Eukaryota > Metazoa > Chordata > Mammalia > Didelphimorphia > Didelphidae > Gracilinanus > Gracilinanus agilis. The sequence goes on along the minus strand of NC_058135.1, from coordinate 189,377,344 downwards.
AGGGCATAGAAACATGGCAAACAAATGAAAAATGTAGGAATAATAAATTAAACCTTCTCAGATCATAATGCAATAAAAATAGTTATTAGTAAGAATACATGGAGAGGAAAACCAAAAACTAATTGGAAATTAAATAATGTGACTCTACAAAATAATTTAGTGAAAGAACAAGTCACAGAAACAATAATTTCATTGAAGACAATGACAACGATGAGACATCTTACCCAAACCTATGAGATGCAGCCAAAGAAGTTCTGTGTAAATTGAATTAGCTCTAGCCCATTCATAGTCAAAACTCTACTTACCAGAGATGATATCATCCCCACCTCCCTTACTGGGGAGGGGAGATGGGTTACCCACACCTGACAGTAAGTAACAAATCAAGAACAAGGGCCTGCCCTTTGGGCAGTCCAAATCTGTGTAGAGGCAGTCATTGGTCCACCTGAATTAGAGGTGGACCCACAGGGAGTGATGTGAGACAATCTCTTCAAGTATGTTGGTTACTTCCTGTTGAGGCAGTTCCAGCTTTGAACTTGGTGCTGAAGGTTCTTGGCTGAGACCTCAGACTGCTTCCACTCTGAATTGTCACGTGGGTAAGGCTGACTTCCTTGGCGTTTCCAAACTCTGCCTTAAGTAGGCTTATAGCCTCTCTGATTGCTAAGGTCTTGTGGCTTGTAGCCTAATTTAATTAGCCTTTTAACCCTCTATATCCAGGCCTCTGCAGGCCTGGACTAGCCTCTCCCTCTCTTTATTTCCCTACCTTTTACCTTCATAATTGTAAATAAACTACCTTAAATCTGAAAAAAAAAAAGAAGAGGTGCTCATTATTTTCAAATCATAAAGCAGATTGAGTTAGATGAATGCTGCCAAAAAATCAGATAATCTAGAAGTGCTTTGTGTACTGTCTTTGTTCTTCTGCCCCCAAGTATTCAGAACAAAGAAAGTGTTCACTTGTAGACCATTCATTTAAGAAATATGGTAATTTATGAATGAGAAAAATTTAATGATAACTGATGAGACAACAGGATAGAGAAAGACTTTTCCAAATAAGGTGACACTTTGTTCATATTTATGTGCAGACTGGGAAGAAAGAAGCAAGTCAAGGTATGTGAAGATGATAAAGACAGAGCAGATAATTGATGGAGTAACATCATAGTGAAACAGCAAAGGATATTAGGAATTCTACTTATATTTCAAACTTGATTTCAAAGGATACATGCATCAATTTTAGATTGTCCTTCAGCAAAATACTGATCATTAGATTACTCTAAAAAGAAGCAAGATGATAGTAAGGACATCAATAGTGAAATATCTTATGTCTTAGATGTAATTTACAAATAAATTCCACTTCTGTTCTGAACTGTAACAAATATACACTGAGATTTGGCAACAGCAACAACATGGGATATATGTTTTAAAAACCTAATGTTGATAGTAAAAGTACATAGTAAATAAATAAAATTAATTTAAGTTTGTAGTTTGATAGTCAAGTCCATTTTTAGTCAATATAGAAATAAATGTTTTATTTGAATCCATCATTTAACTCTGTCTTTGTTTAATGTTGACCTAAGAATGTTCTGCCTTGGAGTAGCTTAGTTTGTTTTCCTCACTCCATTGATACATATCCTTCATTTTTGGTTACAAATGTAGTATAGTCTACAATTAAATGCAAGTCTGAGATAGGCTCACTTTGAATAGAAAGAGGAAAGCAGAGTAAAAATATTATTTTAATATGTCATAATGATCCTTGTTTTTAATGGATTCATAGTACATTAATAATATAACTGAATCAGAAGTGAAAAGTTCTGAACACAAATCCAAAACGGAATATCACCAGTACAAGGTTGGGAAAGTCATTTAACCTCTTTATGTTTCTCTTTCTTCATGAACAAAATATAGGGGCTCTATAAAATAACCTGTAAGATATTTCTCTGCACCAAATTTGTGATCTGTAGAGAGTTTTCATCTTTAATGGAAAAAATTATTAGATTTCTATGTTGGAGGATGAAAATCAGTTGTGCATTTGTCATATCCTAGGCCCCACCATAAACTTGGTAGCAGTTTGCTTGAAAAACAGTAATGGTATCTAAGAAAAAAATAGTCTCATAGATTCTAGCATCATAAAATTATAAAGTGATGGTTAATATAATAATAATTGAGTGAGTGGATAAGTATTAGCATGAAGATTTTCCTTTTCTTTTCTATTTTATCCAATTTAAAAAAATTTTAGAACGGAAGGAAAGAAAGCATTTAGTTAGCACCTATCATGTTGTCTACAAGAAACTGAAGGGATATTGCAGTATAGGGTTGTAATGGTATTCTATTGCACCATAAGAAATTTATGGATATCCCTTCAGTTTCTCAGATTATCATAAAAAGGCTCCTGAAGAAATGCAAAGCAAAGTGAGCAGAACTGGAAGCTTGTACACAGTAATAGCAATAATGTATGATAATCAATTGGGAATTACTTAACTATTATCAGCAATGCAAGGATCCAGGACAGCTCCAAAGGACTCATGACAAAAAAAGGCTATCCACTGCCATACAAAGAACTTTTGAATTCAGAATACAGATGGAAGCATACCATTCTTCACTTTATTTCCTCAATTATTTTTCTCTAGTGTAAGCATCATGTATCTTATTTCACAACATGAACATGGTAATATGTATTGTATAATAATAAATATACAACCTATATCATATTACCTGATGTCTTAAAGAAGAGAGAAGGATGGGAAAGAACACAGGTAGCAAAATGTCAGAAAACGATTATTGAAAATTGTAATGACATAATTTATAAAGAATAAAAAAATGAGGAAAAAATCTGCAGTCACCATTTGCACTGATCTTTGAGCATAAGAATATAAAATTTGACACTACTGCAATTTCTATCCTTCCATTTGCCAGGAATTGATGGGATCAGTTGACATGATTTTGTTTGTTTTAATCTATTCTTTCACCTTCATTAATAGTCTTCCTAATTCTTCTTCACTTTTTGCTACCTGGCTGCTATTGCCTGCATATCTGAAATTGTTATCATTTTTCCCACTGCCCTTAATTCAGCTTTTGATTCATCCAGTCTGCCATTAAGCATAATGTGCTCTGCATGTAAGTTAAATAAACTGACCATATACAGCCTTGCCTATTCCCTTTCTGATTTTAAACCAATCAGTTGTTTTCTGTTTTGTTGTAACTGTTGCTTCTTTTTTTTAAACCCTTGTACTTCGGTGTATTGTCTCATAGGTGGAAGATTGGTAAGGGTGGGCAATGGGGGTCAAGTGACTTGCGCAGGGTCACACAGCTGGGAAGTGGCTGAGGCCGGGTTTGAACCTAGGACCTCCCGTCTCTAGGCCTGACTCTCACTCCACTGAGCTACCCAGCTGCCCCCTGTAACTGTTACTTCTTGAACTTCAGTTCTTCAGGAGATGAGTAAAATGATCTGGTACTCTCATCTCACTGAGGACTTGCCACCATTTGTTTTGTCATTGGACATCTGAGCTATTATCATTTCATTTTTGAGAACTATTATGAGTACTAATCAAAAAATCATATTTTAATAGTCTCTAGAGATTTTTTTGTGATACAACATTAATAATGGCATACCATTAGCATACTTCTACTTTAATAACAAATCTTGGGGCTTTGAAAACAAAATCTATTTGCTGCATAGAATTCTCCCATAAGATGAACAAAAATTTGAAAGAAGGTGCCCATTTATTTACATATTCTCTAAAAATCTTGGTCTGTTTCCTACTGATGGCTTTCAGATAGTATCTTACCCTGGCCACCAACTAAAGTAACTTACCATCTGTTAGCACTCTTAGCTATTGCACTCTGGGAACCTAGATTCAAATATATCTTGAGTCATAAATGAAAGGGAAGTTAATTGTCAGTTTCATCATTTGCCTTAGAAGTCACCCATCCTCCTCATAGAACTTTGTACAACTCTGAACAATTTTCAATTTCTTGACTCAAAAGCAGATTGTAATTGGAATAGCAGGGGAACGGTAGGTCAAGTACATTGGCAGCACTCTCAGGAAAGCCTTCAAAACACTTACCTGGGCTATGTTTTGCTCTATCCAGGCATGCTGGCTCTTCTCTCTTATGATCACTACTGACAAAATATTTAGAAGAAAGACTTTTCAAAGGAAAAAAAAACATATCATACATCTTTCTTTCTTGAAATGAGAAGAAAAAAACATTCATGATTTTCAGAAGAGGCCACTCTAGTAGTGCTTCTGTGATGTCCCAGGAAAGTAGAGAAGAGGACAAAATAAAGATCAGTTGCAACTTTGTGAAATCTCATGTTGTGCTGAGTCCAGAGCAAATGAATTAGAATAGACACATAAAACAAGCAAATGCAGGATATTCCCCTAAAAAAAGGCAGAGCTGATATTAATGATTGACATAGACAATGGTTTTTAAGTATGAAAGGGAACAATATAAGGTAGAAAGTGATTGCAGAGAACCTTTCTTAGGGTAAAAAATACCCTTGCACATGTTCTAAATCTTTCTATCCCAAATGCAACAGATATCAATACTGGGTCTAATTAAGAGTCAAGTTCTGTTGCTTCTCTCTAATATTGTGTATTATGTGAGGCCAGTATTTTCACCTTCTCTTGATTACTTAAATGGCTAATAAGAAAAAAAAGTATTATGAAGAAAGATACTGATTAAACTTTTACTGAATACCTATTATACACAAGGCACAATACTTGCCAATGTATACACAAAATCAACTTAAAAAATCAGCATGACTTCATAGTTATTTGTCTTATTAGCTCTAGGATACTTGAATGTGGTAATTAATGCAATATTATTCTCTTCCATCCAATTAGCTGGCAATACGGGCTTATGGATTGGGAATATCATAAAAGAAAAAAAATGCTCATTCATTTTTATTTAGTACTTTTGTTATGTAGATCTATTTTAATTTTGAGTTATTAGTATGAATTCTTATTTTAGTAGGAACAAAAGTCCTCCTTTGAGGATTAATTAAGGAATGGTGATAACACTGGGTTGTCAAAGGCTTTAGAAGTAGAATGGAAATTATTGCTGTTTCTATCATAACAGAAAGGTATCCTTAAAGTTCCTCTAACAGAAGCATTTGACCAGCCTAGCTGGTCAATCATCAGAGACAGCAGGCCAGATTCTATATGATGAAATCTTTGACTTATGAAGCCCCTTATGTTTGATTTATTAAAGAAACAAAAACAAAAACAATGCTTAGTACTATATTGCTTCCTTTAGTTTTTACAGTCCCAGTAGAACATTAGTAGAAACACAGACAGTAAGAATGTTACAAGTTTTAAATAGCTTATAAGAATTTATAACTGTAGGTGCTGTAAAGGAGATATCTTATCCAGCAACCAGGAAATCATCACACTAAAGCAGAAGGAACTAAGTCAAAATCAATTTTGATATTATCATTTTAAGAAAAATCAGCAGACCAAAGGAAATTAAAGCTAAATGGAAGGTAGGGCCACAAGTTTTCCTTGGAGAGATAAATAAAGGAATTAGCAGATTTACTTTTTGTTGTTTATCCAAAGATGAAAGTAAGACTTCTAGGTTAAGATGACCCAAGAATAGAAGCAGGGTCTTTCTGTCCTCTCAACCTACCGAGATCAAGTACATCAAAAGAACAAAACCAGTAAGATGAGTGAAGGAGCTCCACCGTTGGGCACAAAATGGAAGGTAGGCAAAGTCTGGGCATTTCCATGCTAAAAGAAGGCAAAATTACTCCCACCAAGGGGTGAGCTCATTACCACTCCCCCACTCCACCTGCAGTGCCAGAGTTGGAGCGAGCTCAGGGCAAGCTCTAAGCACTTGGTGGGTGGCTGGCTGAGGTCAACAAAGTCCTACCCCTAAGAGAAATGAGATTTGGGACCCCAGGAGGCTGAAGAAACTTGGAGATAGGGTGCAGAGATTGGGCAGAGAGGGGTGGCTCATAGGAAACACAACAGAGACATGAAAAATAACCTCAGCGCAAAACCTCTCTGGAGCTCAATACAGAGATTTGCCTACACTCCATACCCAGACCTCTGTGGGGCAATCCTTAGGTTCTTAGGGACGGGACTTACCCCTAAGAGCAGTGAGGCTTGGGTCCCCAGGAGGCTAAGGAACACAGAGCTTGGGAGAATAGACTTTCCAGGGCTGCTTACAGGAGACACTGCTGTGGAGACTTGAAAAATAGCCTAAGGTCAAAAACCTTACTGGAGTTCAATATAAAGAAAGCTCACCTTCCTCACTTAGAATTCTGACCGGGAAAGAAGAAGGCAATGGCCACTAACTCCCAAGAAATACAAACCACAACCACAAAAAACCCCAACAAAACAAGAAGAAAACCTTAAAACTCAATAATTTTATGCAGAAAAAATCCAGACTAAAAAGACAGCAGAAGACAACAAAAAAGTAAACATACCCAAACCTTCCAAAAAAATGGAAATTGGTCACAAGCTCTTGAAAAGTTCAAATTTGAGATTATGAGAAAGTGGAAGAGATTTGGTAAGAAAAGTGGGAAATAGTTAAAAAAGAAAATAATAATTTAACAGATAGAATCTCACACTTAGAAAATGAAGCCCAGAAATCAAATTAAATAATAACCAAATTGAGAACCAGAAATGACCTGCTGTAAGCCATGAAAAGCATAATAGATCAAATCAAAAAGGAAAATCAAAAGATCTTAGCTGAAAACCAGTCATTAAAAACTAGAACTGGGCAAGTAGAAGCCAATGATCTCACAAGACAGCAAGAATTAATAAAACAAAGTCAATAGAATGACAGATTAGAACAGTGATTCCCAAAGTGGGTGCCACTGCCCCCTGGTGGGTGCTGCAGCAATCCAAAGAAGCAGTGATGGCCACAGGTTCATTTATCTTTCCTATTAATTGCTATTAAAATAAAAAAAATTTCTGGGGCTAAGTAATATATTTTTTTTTGGAAAGGGGGTGGTAGGCCAAAAAAATTTGGGAACCACTGGATTAGAAGGAAACACAAAATATCTCATAGAGAGGGTGGCTGACTTGGAAAACAGATCTAGGAAAGACAATCTGAGAATCATAGGCCTACCCAAAAACTTAGAAATGAAAAGAAACTTTGACACCATACTACAAGAAATTATCAAAGAAAACTGCTCTGATATTCTTCAACAGGAAGGCAAAATAGACATTAAAATAGTCCATAGATAACCCTCTACATTAAATCTTCAAGAGACCACCCTCTGGAATGTAATTGCCAAATTAAAGAGTTTCCATGCTAAGGAGAAAATATTACAAGAAACGAGAAAGAGACAATTCAGATGTCAAAGAGCACCAATGGTATAAAATGATATAGGGTCCAAATTTCTAAAGGAGAAACTGACAGAGCTCAAGGAGGAAATAGATAGAAAAAACTATACTAGTGGGAAACCTGAACCTTCCTCTATCAGATCTAGATAAATAAAACCAAAAAATAAATAAGAAAGAGGTAAGATACATGAATGAAATCTTAGAAAAAATTAGAGTTAATAGATATGTGGAGAAAAATAAATACGAACGAAAATAAATGCACCTTCTTTTTAGCAGCACAAGGTACATTCACAAAGATTGTCCATGTATTAGGGCATAAAACATGGCAACCAAGCATAAAAGAGCAGAAATGAGAAATCAAAACTTTTCAGATCATAATTCAATAAAAATAATAATTAATAAGGTTATGTGGAGAGGTAAATCAAAAATTAATTGGAAATTAAATAATATGATATGCCAAAATTGGTAAAAGAACAAATAAAAAAAACAATTAATAATTTCATTGAGAGAATAACAATAATGAGACATCCTATCAAAATCTATGAGATACAACCAAAGCAGTACTCAGGGGAAAATTTATATCCCTGAGTGCATATATTAACAAATTAGTAAGGACAGAGGTCTATGAATTGGTCATGCAAATTAAAAAAGTAGAAAGTGAACTAATTAAAAATCTCCAGATAAAAACTAAATTAGTAATCCTAAAAATTAAAGGAAAAATTAATAAAATTGAAAGTGAAAGAACCATTGAATTAATAAATTAGACTAGAAGCTGGTACTTTGAAAAAAACATATAAAATAGACAAAGTACTGATTAATCTAATAAAAAAGGAAAGAAGAAAACCAAATTAATAGTATTAAAGATCAAAAGGGAAACCTCACCTCTAATGAACAGAAAATTAAGGCAATCGTTAAAAATGATTTGCCCAATTATATGGCAGTCAATACTCAATTTAGATGATATGGATGAATAACTACAAAAATACGAATTGCCTAGATTAAAAGAGGAAGAAATAAAATAATTAAATAATTCCATATCAGAAAAAGAAATCGGAATAGCCCTGACAGAACTCCCTAAGAAAAAATTCCCAGGGCCAGATGGATTCACAAGTGAATTCTATCATATATTTAAAGAACAACTAATCCCAATACTACACAAGCTATTTGACAAAATAAGCAAAGAAGGAGTTCTACTAAATTCCTTTCATGACACAAATTTGGTACTGATTCCAAAGTCACACAGTTCAAAATCAGAGAAAGAAAACTATAGACCAATCTTCTTAATGAATATAGATGAAAAGTATTAAATGGAATATTTGGGAAAAACTCAAGCAAGTAATCACAAAGGTTATTCATTATGATCAGTTGGGATTTATGCCAGGAATGCAAGGATTATTCAATATTAGGAAAACCATCCATAAAACTGACTATATTAAGAATCAAACCAACAAATAACACATCATTATTTCAATAGATGAAGAAAAAACCTTTGAAAAAATACAACACCCATTCCTATTGAAAACAGTAGAAAATTTAAGAATAGAAGGACCTTTCATAAAATTAATAAACAGTATATATTTAAAACCATCAGCAAGCATCATTTGCAATGGGGATAAATTAGAAGCCTTCTCAATAACATGGTATTAGAAACAATAGCAGTAGCAATTAGAGAAAAATAAAAAATTAAAGGTATTAAAATTGGCAATGAGGAGAAAAAGCTATCACCCTCGAAAGATGATATGATTGTCTACTTAAAGAATGGTAGAGATTCCGCTAAGAAACTAGCAGAAATAATCAATAACTTTAGCAAAGTTGCAGGATACAAAATAAATGCACATATATCATCAGCATTTCTATATATTTCCAACATATCTAAGCAGCAAGATTTAGAAAGAGAAATTTCATTTAAAATCATCCTAGACAACATAAAATACTTAAGAATCTATTTGCCAAGACAAACAGAGGAATTATAGAAACACAACTACAAAACTCTTTCCAAACAATTAAAACTAGATCTAAACAATTGGAAAAACATTGATTGCTCATGGGTAGAATGAGTTAACATAATAAAAATTACAATAATACCCAAATTAATTTACTTATTTAGTGCCATACCTATCAAACTACCAAGAAACTTAAAAAAAACTATAATAAAGTTCATTTGGAAGAATAAAAGATCAAGAATATCAAGAGAAATAACGAAAAAAATGTGAAGGACTAGATCTTAAATTGTACTATAAAGCAGTGGGCATCAAAACAATATGCTACTGTTAAGAAACAGAAGGGAGAATCAGTGGAATAGACTTGGGGTAAGTGATGTCAGCAAAACAGTGAGTGATAAAAACAAAGATCCCAGCTTTGGGGACCAAAATCCACTATTTGACAAAATCTGCTGGGAAAATTGGAAAACAATATGGGAGAGATTAGATTTAGATCAATATTTCACACCCTACACCAAGATAAATTCAGAATGGGTGAATGACTTGAATATAAAGATGGAAACCATAAGTAAATTAGGTGCACATAGAATAGTATACCTTTCAGATCTATGGGAATGGAAAGATTTTAAGACCAAGCAAGAATTAGAAAAAATTACGAAGTATAAAATAAATAATTTTGATTATATTAAATTAAAAAGGTTTTGTACAAACAAACCCAATGCCACCAAAATTAGAAGGGAAGCAACAAATTGGGAAAACATTTTATAACAAAAACCTCTGACAAAGGTCTAATTACTCAAATTTATAATGAGCTAAATCAATTGTGTAAAAAAATCAAGCCATTCCCCAATTGATTAATGGGCAAGGGACATGAATAGGCAATTTTTAGATAAAGAAATCAAAACTATCAATAAACACATGAAAAAGTGTTCTAAATCTATTATAATTAGAAAAACGAAAATCAAAAAACTCTGAGGTACCACCCCACACCTTGTAGATTGGGTAACATAACAGCAAAGAAAGTGGTGAATGTTGGAGGGGATGTGGCAAAATTGGGACATTAATTAATATATTAACTTACTATATTAATTAATATAGTTGTGAACTGATCTAACCATTATGGATGGCAATTTGGAACTATGCCCAAAGGGCTTTAAAAGATGGCCTTTGATCCAGTCATACCACTGCTGGGTTTATACCCTAAAGAGATCATAAGGAAAAAGACTTGTATAAAAATATTTATAGCTGTGTTCTTTGTGGTGTCAAAAAATTGGAAAATTATGGAATGCCCTTCAATTGGGGAATTGCTAAACAGATTGTGGTATGTACTGTAATGGAATACTATTGTGCTAAAAGGAATAATGTACTGGAGGAATTCCATGTTAACCAGAACCACCTCCAGGAATTGATGCACTGTGAAAGGAGCAGAACCAGGAGAAGCATATATACAGAGAAACATGCTCTGTGGCACAATCAAATGTAATGGACTTCTCTATGAGCAGGAATGCAATGATCCAAGATATTTCTCATGTACCTATGAGAAAGAATGCTATTCCCATCCAGAGAAAGAACTGTGGTAGTAGAAACACTGAAGAAAACAACTACTTGATCAGATGGGTCAATGGAAATATGATTGGGAATATAGAACCTAAATGATCATCCTAGTGCAAATATCATTAATAAGGAAATAGGTCTTGATCAGTGACACATGTAAAACCCAGTTGAAATTGCATGTTAGCTATTGGAGAGAGCTTGAAAGAGGGGAGGGAAAAAACATGGATCATGTAACCATGGAAAAATGTTCTTAATCAATTAAAAAAACCGAGATGAAAGTAAAATTTCATTTGATATTTAGCTGTATCATCATAAAATGCTCATTATCAGGATCAGAAATAAGACAGTTTTGGAGATAGCTGCACTTTGTAAACATATGTGTATGTGCAGTTTTTTTATATGTACGCATATATATATATACATATATATATATATAACAGATCGAGAAGACAAATTATATGAACAATTTGAATAGAATGTCCAAATTTAGATATTAGTATTTAGAACCATCAAAAGAAGTCAGCATTTTAAAAAATAAATTCTTTGAAAGCTTCTTGTTCTTAATAATTAAAGACAAATACTGGAGATCTTATGAATGAATTACAGGCTCCACCCTAACCACACAATTTATCCATTTGTTTTTCTCAGGTTACATTTTCCTATCAGGAAAATGGGAGAAAGGCTCGCTAAGGTCTATTCAAATTATAATGTTCCATGACTCTAAGATTTCATATATAATATCCTTCAGCAGGTAGTAGAAGAAGGTAGAATGTTGTAAGATTAATTATCTTGCAGGGGGGGATAGGTTCACAGTAAATAGTGCAGGTTAAAGACTTACAGTATTATAATGTCACCAGAATAACTTTATGAACATATATGGGAACAGATAGTGAAGACAAAATAGTGAAAATAAGGTAAAAAAACAAGATTTGCAATTTCATCATATTATATCTTATACTTCATAACTACTCTTCATGAATATAATGATTTGAGAAACTTTCTAAAGTATTAATAAAATTCAAAAGGGAAAATAGTTCACTAAAGATCACTGACACAAAGCCAAAATGTTGTCAATCTGTTATTTTCAAATTAATTGAAAACATCCATCAATTGATTGTTTGGCATCATATAAAGAAAACAAATTAACTGAATTTCAGTCAGTTGTTTTTTATTGGCATAGCATACACATAATGTCTTCAGTTTAATTATCACTTCTTTACTATATTTCTTTCCTGAGCTTGTCATTTATTTCCATTCAATTATTTTAAAAATAATATTCAGAAGTTTTCAATTTTTGTATCTAAAATGACATTTGACATGAGAATCTCTGTCTTTGTGGGTCCATAAACAAGATGCATCTTATCACTGACAGAATGTTATAATAAGCAATTCTAATACTTCAGTAATAAAGATGCTTTGATCAGAGTCTAAAACAAAACAGACTTAATACTGATGCAGGGTGATAGTGTAAAAGAAGTCCAAAGAAAAGGTATCTTAATCAATTTATTATCTTTGATATCTTAGGTGAATAACTTTCCTTCCCTGAAAAGCAGTTTACCTAAATGTCAAAAATCATGTAATTTTAACAAGATAATTTCTAATGTCTGAATTGCATGAAGTGAATATTACACTGGTTCAAATTTTTGGAAAATCTCAAATACTTTCAGCTTAAGGTGAACACAAATTGGTCATGTTTTTACCAGATAACCATTTTCAAAAAGTGATTACTGAGCATGTAGTTGCAGGGATGTTAGATGCTTTGGAAAAAGAATATTTGTACTTAGAATAATAAAAGTATGCATTTTGAGTTCTTATCGTTTTCTGAAATTTCTTATTTGCATTAGTTGGAAGTTGTAAATTTGGAGGACTCGAAGCAGAATATTTTTTGCTACATAAAAGGGCAGCTTCTCTCAGCCATTTCAGTTGAAAGAGAGCTTAAAGTGCGTCTACTCTAAGCTATACTAGAACAACAGTATTATATTTAATAAGCTCAGCAGGACAAGAAGTAATCTAGGCACTAATGGAAGACTTGTAATGAAGGAGAACCCATTAAGTGAAGATGCAAAGCATCCACTTTTTGGACAGTCTACATTGTGTTGAGAGCTAGGAAGCTATGTGGTACAGTGTAGAAAGGCAGAGAGAACTGAATTCAAATGTGACATCAGATCCTTATTAGATGCATGGTGTTGAGAAAAATACTTCTAGCTGTCTCAGTTTTCTCACCTATAAAATGGGTGATAATAGTATCTACTTCCTAATGTTGCTGTGAGGATTAAATAATATAATATGTGTATAGTTTATTTTTTCAATCATAAAATGCTACATACAGGCTTATAATTATTATGTAAGTCCAGCTAGGTAATACATTGGATAGAATGGCAGGCCTGAAGTCAAGAAGATTTATCTTCATGAATTCAAATTTTGTCTTAGATACTAGCAGTGTAACCCTGGACAAGTCGTTTAACCCTATTTACATCAGCTTCCTCCTATATAAAATGAAATGGAGAAGGAAGTAGCAAAGCATTCATATCTTTGCCAAGAAAATCCCAAAAGGGGTCATGAATAACCAGACAAAATTTTAAATAACTAAATGACTATTATAGTTATTTTGGATTTTTTTATGTTTCTCTCTCTTTCTGTCTCTGTCTCTCTGTCTCTCTTTCTCTCTCTCTCTCTTCCCCTCACTTTCTTTGCACATAGTTCTTCTATCTGATAACAAGAAATGAAATGAAATCTTCTTTCATATAACACCTCATTAAATGAGTGAAGATTGCTATAAAACTCTTTTTCGAGGTTTTTTGATTTCCACTATAAGAATCCCCATTTACACCAATGTATCTTTGCATTGAATAATCTCATAGCCCTTCACCATCTTGGTCATCTCATTCAGGATATACTTCAGTATTTCAATAAATTGTTGTGCACAGAAGCAATGAACATGATTCTCTGAATGCAGTTTGTAGTTCTGTTAAAAATACAGTACATCTTACAGAGAAGGTCAGACTAAATATGATCAAATTTTATTGTTTTATAGTTTATTAGCTATATTTTTTATTTCTTTAACCATTTATTTATATTAATTAACATGGTTACATGATTCATACTCCTACTTTACCCTTCACCCATCACCATCCCCCCACCCATGGCCGATGCACATTTCCACTCGTTTTAACACGTGTCATTGATCAAGACCTATTTCCAAATTGTTGTTAGTTGCATTAGTGTGGTGGTTTCGAGTCAACATCCCCAATCATGTCCTAATCAACCCATGTGTTCAAGCAGTTTTTTTCTTATATGTTTCCTCTCCTGCAGTTCTTCCTCTGAATGTGGGTAGCATTCTTTACCATAAATCCCTCAGAACTGCCCTGTGTCATTGCATTGCTGCTGGTACAGAAGTCCATGACAGCCAATTTTACCATAGTATATCAGTCTCTGTGTAAAATGTTCTTCTGGCTCTGCTCCTTTCACTCTGCATCAATTCCTAGAGGTCTTTCCAGTTCACATGGAATTCCTCCACTTTATTATTATTTGAGCACAATAGTATTCGTTCACCAGCATATACCACAGTTTGTTCAGCCATTCCCCAATTGAAGGACAAACCCTCCTCTTCCAGTTTTTTGCCACCACAAAAAGCACAGCTATAAATATTTTTGTAAAAGTTTGTATATCTATGATCTCTTTGGGGTACAAACCCAACAATGGTATGGCTGGATCAAAGGGCAGGCATTCTATTATAGACCTGTGAGCATAGTTCCAAATTGCCAGCCAGAAAGGTTGGATCAGTTCACAGCTCCACCAGCAATGAATTAATGTCCCAATTTTGCCACATCCCCTCCAATATTCATTATTCTCCACTTTTTTTTCATTTTGGCCAATCTGCTAGGTGTGATGTGATACCTCAAAGTTGTTTTGATTTGCATTTCTCTGATTATTAGAGATTTAGAACACTTTCTCATATGCTTATTGATACTTTTGATTTCTTTACCAGAAAATTGTCTATTCATGTCTCTTGCCCATTTACCAATTGGGGAATGGCTTGATTTTTTATACAATTGATTTAACTTTTTGTATATTTGAGTAGTAAGACCCCTGTCAGAGTTTTTTGTTATAAAGATATTTTCCCAATTTGTTGTCTCCCTTCTGATTTTGGCTGCATTGTTTTTGTTTGTACAAAAGGTTTTTAGTTTAATATAATCAAAACCATTTAATTTACATTTTGTAATTTTCTCTACCTCTTGCTTGGTTTGAAAATCTTTCCTTTCCCAGAGATCTGACAAGTATACTATTCTGTGTTCACTTAACTTATTTATAGTTTCCCTCTTTATATTTAAGTCACTCACCCATTCTGAATTTATCTTGGTATAGAGTGTGATATGTTGATCTAAACCTAATTTCTCCCATATTGTTTTCCAAATTTCCCAGTGGTTTTTGTCAAATAGTGGATTCATGTCCCAAAAGTTGGGCTCTTTGGGTTTATCATACACTGTCTTGCTGATGTCATTAAACCCAAGTCTATTCCACTGATCCTCCCTTCTGTCTCTTAGCCAGTACCATATTGTTTTGATGACTGCTGCATTATAGTATAGTTTAATGTCTGGTACTGCTAGGCCCCCTTCTTTCACATTTTTTTCATTATTTCCTTGATATTCTTGATATTTTGTTATTCCAAATGAACTTTGTTATAGTTTTTCCTAATTCAGTAAAGAAGTTTTTTGGTAGTTTGATAGATATGGTGCTAAATAGGTAAATTAATTTGGGTAGAATAATCATTTTTATTATGTTAGCTTGTCCTAAACATGAGCAATCAATGGCTTTCCAATTGTTTAGATCTAGTTTTATTTGTTTGGAAAGTGTTTTGTAGTTGTTTTCATATAATTCCTGTGTTTTTTTGGCAGATAGATTCCTAAGTATTTTATATTGTATAGGGTGATTTTAAATGATGTTTCTCTTTCTACCTCTTGCTGCTCTAATGTGTTGGAAATATATAGAAATGCTGATGATTTATGTGCACTTATTTTGTATCCTGCAACTCTGCTAAAGTTGTTGATTATTTCTACAAGCTTCTTAATTGATTCTCTAGGCTTTGTTAAGTAGACCATCATATCATCTGCAAAGAGTGATAGCTTAGTCTCCTCCTTGCCCACTTTGATACCTTCAATTTCTTTTTGTTCTCTAATTGCAACTGCTAGTGTTTCTAGTACAATGTTCAATAATAGAGGTGACAATGGACATCCTTGTTTTACTCCTGATCTTATTGGGAAGGCTTCTAATTTATCCCCATTGCATATGATGTTTGTTGATGGTTTTAGGTATATACTGTTTATTATTTTTAGGAAAGGTCCTTCTATTCCTATACTTTTCAGTGTTTTCAATAGGAATGAATGCTGTATTTTGTCAAAGGATTTTTCAGCATCTATTGAGATAATCATGTGATTTTTGTTTGATAGACTATTGATATGGTCAATTATTTGGATGGTTTTCCTAATGTTGAACCAACCTTGCATTCCTGGTATAAATCCCACCTGATCATGATGGATGATTTTCTTGATTACTTGCTGGAGTCTCTTTGCTAGTATTCTATTTAAGACTTTTGCATCTATGTTCATTAAGGAGATTGGTCTATAGTTTTCTTTTTCTGTTTTTGGTCTACCTGGCTTTGGAATCAATACCATATTTGTGTCATAAAAGGTATTTGGTAGAACTCCCTCGTTGCTTATTATGTCAAATAATTTGTATATTATTGGGATTAGTTGCTCTTTGAATGTCTGATAGAATTCACTTTTGAATCCATCATGCCCTAGCGATTTTTTCTTAGGGAGTTCTTTGATGGCTTGTTCAATTTCTTTTTCTGATATGGGATTATTTAGGCATTCTATTTCTTCTGCTGTTAATCTAGGCAGTTTATATTTTTGTAATTATTCATCCATATCTTCTAAATTGTTATATTTATTGCCATATAATTGGGCAAAATAGTTTTTAATGGTTGCCTTAATGTCCCCTTCATTAGAGGTGCAGTCTCCCTTTTCATCTTTGATACTGTCAATTTGGTTTTTTTCTTTCCTTTTTTTAATTAGATTGACCAGTACTTTGTCTATTTTGTCTGTTTTTTCAAAATACCAGTTTCTAGTCTTATTTATTAAATCAATAGTTCTTTTACTTTCAATTTTATTAATTTCTCCCTTAATTTTTAGTATTTCTAATTTAGTTTTCATCTGGGGATTTTTAATTTCCTCACTTTCTAGTTTTTTTAAATTGCATGCCCAATTCACTAATCTCTGCCCTTCCTAATTTGTTAATATGTGCACTCAAGGATATAAATTTCCCCCTGAGTACTGCCTTGGCTGCACCCCACAGAGTTTTGTAGGATGTCTTATCATTGTCATTCTCTTCAATGAAATTGTTGATGGTTTCTATGATTGCTTCTTTGACTAACTGGTTTTGGAAAATCACATTATTTAATTTCTAATTAATTTTTGATTTGCCTGTCCAGGTGTCCTTACTAATTATTATTTTTATTGCATTATGATCTGAGAAGTTTACATTTATTATTTCTGCTCCTTTGCATTTGTTTGCAATGTTTCTATACCCTATTACATGGTCAATCTTTGTGAATGTACCATGTGCAGCTGAAAAGAAGGTGTATTCCTTTTTGTCCTTATTTATTTTTTTCCACATATCAATTTAATCTAATTTTTCTAGGACTTCATTCATCTCTCTTACCTCTCTCTTATTTATTTTTTGGTTTGATTTATCTAGATATGAAAGTGGAATATTTAGATCTCCCACTATTATGGTTTTACTATCTATTTCCTTCTTGAGCTCTGCCAGTTTCTCAGATTGTCTCTTCTAGACTGGTTTTCTTGGTTTGTCACTTTCTCATCGAGATATTTCATGTTTCCTTCTATTTTATCAGTCTTTTAACTTTGTTTTATTTGTTCTTGCTGTCTTGAGAGATCATTGGCTTCTAATTGCTCAATTCTAGCCTTGAGGGACAGGATTTTGGCTATAATCTTTTAGTTTTCCTTCTCAATCTGGTCATTTCTGGTGTTCAATTTGCTTATCAGTTCATTTTATTTCTGAGCCTCTCTTTCCAATTGCAAAATTCTGCCTTTTACAGTGTTATTTTCTTGCCTTATTTCCTTTTGAGCTATTTCCCATTTCTCTAGCCAAATCTTTTCCAACTTTCTCGTCATCTCAGATTTGAACTCTTCAAGAGCTTGAGACCAGTTTTCCTTATTTTGGGAGGCTTCGGATGTGATTGCTTGTTTGTTCTCCTCTTCTGTTTGCTCTGTTATCTGGATTTTCTCTGTGTAAAAGTTGTAGAGTGTTAAAGATTTCGTTTTCTTGTAGTTAATCATTCTCTTCTGGGCTTCCTGATTCTGGGTTGCCATTTTAAGCCCAGCACCTTCTTAGCTTTATCCTCACGCTCAGGGTCTGTCTGCACTCTTTAGACTCCTGAGGTTTCAGATCTGGTTATTCTCAAGGTCAAGCCTCCTGGTGGTCCCCCTTGCTTGATACTCTGCAGGAGGTTCCTTTACAAGTCTCAGGGCACTGCTTCCACAGTCATATACCCATCTGCACTGGTTCCCCACTGAAGGTTTCAGAGCCTTCTCTCATGCCTGCGTCCACCTCCACCCACGCCTGAGCTCAGTGTCAGAGCTCAAAGTCCACGTGCGTTCTTTAGCCTTTTGGTGTCTTAAGTCTTGCTGTTCTCAGGAGAAGGCCTTGGAGCTGCCAATAACTCAATGGGTGCCCCAAACTTGCTCTACTTCTTTTGAGCTGGCCTTGGAAATGTAGGTAGTGTGTGTGGGGAAGAGAGCTGTTTCACCCCTTTATAGCATGGAAATGCCCCGATTCCACATACCTTCCATGATGCGCCCTGTTGTGGGGACCCTCCATTTGTCTGGATTTGTTTTTATGTCCCCTTGAGGAGTCCTGTATGTTTTGGTTAGGAGAGGTTAAGCCGCTGCTTTTTACTCTGCCACCATCTTAACCCGGACCTCTATTAACTATATTAGAAGCCATTATTAACTATCATTAGAATTATGAACTGAATTAGAAACCAAATATAAGTTTGGCCAGGAACCTCTTCATAGAAAGCAGTGCTTTAGAATAGTTCAACCAGCTTGTCAGTCAATATTGACGACAGCCAATCCAAGAATACATATAAAGGGAAACAATACTTTTATTTTAAATCCAATTAAATATAATTTCTTACACAGGAGGGAAGTATGTTCTTGATAGTCCATAGGAACTACCCATATGCTGTAATAAAATCTATCACTGTCCTTGCTTCACCACTGACTAAAATGCTTAATGATTTTGTAGGGCAATTAAAAGCATGCTTCTCACTAGCACCATCAATTATTGTTTAGAAATGTAAATTTCTCACTCAGAATCAACAGCTGGGGGAGGCCATTGTCACTTATATTATGGATTGTGCCATCTGTCTCAATGCTCCAATTTGGGGGGTTTCTTAGACGGCATGTGGTAGGATCACTTTCTATGATGGGTTGGTGGTGAAGCTTTGAGCCAAATTTGTTATTTATAATACTTGCTTCCCCTCCAAACAAGAGCCAAAGCTGTCATAGCATGGAAAAGAGCAGCTTCCAGGAGAAATATTGCCTATAACACACAGGTAGAAGTTTGACACAGGTGTCAAAACAGCATAGACTGGAAATATTCAATATGCATTTTCTAGAGATCAGTTCCACTGCACCAAGTCATGGAAGGGTTAATCTGTATTATTCAAATGTCAATAATAAAGTAGAATTGCATCATATTTAGACATCAATGATTTAATTCAATAATATTTATTAAGTACCTATTACATTCAAGGCATCATGCTAATCACTAGCAACACAAAGATCAAAACAAGAATGCACTAGTCACTTACCAGGAGCATCCAATTTACTAAGCTATCAATTTTTATCATTATTATTAAATAGTTGGAAGGGCAATACAGAGTCCATCTATAGTTGTGGTAAGTGAATAACTCCATTTAATTCAACAAGCGATTTTTAATATGTTTATAATGCAGCAAGCAATGTTCTAGGCACTGAGGATTACAAAGATAAAAATAACTCATTGATGAAGGTATCTTCAAAAATATTTTCATGTTACACTTGTTGGTAAATTTATTGAAGTCTTCTTGAATTCTACAAAGTAGGGATGGTTATGTATTTCATAATGTTGAATTCTGTTTAATGAAAAGGAAGCATAGTTCCTTAAAGAAGAGATTTCAATTTTTTTTTCTTAGGGAATCACAAAAAAATCTGGAATTATAATCCAGAAACTCTATAGGCCATCCCAAATGTAAAAATAAATCCCAACAAAGATCATCTAATGTTCTCTATGATACTGGGAGAATAAAAGAAGGTAAATACACATCTAGGTAGAAAATAAAGACCTATGGAAGAGATCACATATCTGCATTATGATACAAAAAGATGTTACTGAGGAAGGGTCACAGTTCAAAGGACCAAAATGGCCTCTATCCTTACCTTTTCCATTTCCTTCTAAAGTAGTATGTCTCAGGATCTCAAAATGCTTTTAAAGAAGCTTGATATATTTTAGATGGGAACTGCTTGCATGTAATAGTTTCCTATAGCAGGAATGGCTTAACCTTGGGCCAATTTGCATGCAAGTATGAATGAAGATGGAGCAAATCAATCAAGCTAAACATTTTAATACAAATTACTATCTTTCTTCAATGGAAACATTTTAATACATATTCTAATGTTGCCTGGTCTCATCTTAACAGCCTAGATTATGAGTAGGAACATTGTGAAGAGTAAAGAAAATTGTGGCACTTAGGAGAGTGTAGTGAAGGGAGTAATTCTTCTCAAATTTCCACAACTCCTTCTGGAGAGATTTGATATCTTCATATTTCTCTATTTTAAGAGAGAAAATGTAGGTATTTATAGGTATATATTAAATATGTGGCCGCCAGGAATCAACAATTCAGGTTGATTCCGTAATTAAATCAGACCCAAGTCAGCATCGGGTTGAAGAGTTTATTTACAGTCTGGTAGGTAAAAAGTAGGAGTAAAGAGAAAAGGAGAGAGGCTAGTCCAGGCCAAAGGCCTGGATGGAGAGAGAAGAAGGTTATAAAGCTTAATAATGAAGCTGTAAGCCACAAGGCCCAACAGCCAGATAGGCAGAGTTTAGAATTGGCCCAGCTAGGCCAAGTAAGTCAGCCTAACTTACCCACGTGACAATATTGAGTGTAAGCTGTCTGTGGTCTCAGGAGATGCTTCTTCTTCCAGTTCAAGAGGGCAACTCCCCCACAGGAAGTTCACTAACTTACTTAAAGAGATAGTGTCTTTCATCACTTCCTGTGGTCCACCTCTAATTCAAATGGACAAATGGCAGTTCCTACATTGATTTGGACTGCCAAAGGGCAGTCCCTTATTCTTGATTTGTTACTTATTTTCACGTGTGGGTAACTCATCTCCCCTCCCCACTAAGGGAGGTTAGGGTGACATCATTAGCACGCCTGGGTTGAGTAGAATTTTGACTATTAATGGGCTGGAGCTAATTCTATTTACACACTATGAAATTGTAATCTTAAAATATGATACTCCATGGATGTTCAAAAGCCTGTATTAGTTAAAGGAGAAGAATATGCATATGTAGGCCCAATGGGAATAAGTGCATAGAGTACTGAAGTTGAGCCTTTTGGTTTTTAAATATTTTATATTTTAAAATTCACATTTGTTGAAACTTGTGGGATAATACTAAAAGAGGAATTTGTGGAGACTAATTCTGTTTTGTTCTGAATAGTGGAGTTCAATCTAACTGAAGGTGTGCTGAACTCTTACCAATTACTAATACAAAAACAAACATTGGATGAACGCATGAAGAGAGAACCTAATTAGAAGAAATTTATGAGATGTGTGAGTGCTTTGATTTGATGATATTGAAAAGCAGAGGAAGGTAGCAAAGTTAGTTTCGAAAGGATGATGGTTTTCTTATTTTGCTTACTTATTTCACCTTTATTATCCTCAATGATTTTGCACATTTAAACAAGGTTCTCCAAATCTGAATATTTCACATTTCTATGAGTAAGTTGGATAGTAACAGATGAACATTTCATAACTAACTGGCCAAAATAGGTAAATAAAAATACATACACATACATATATAGTCTTGGTAGCACTTTTTTGTGATAACAAATAACTGGGAATGCCAATAGAAATGATAAATATGAGGAATATAGAGAAACATGGGAAGGCTTATATGAAATGAAATAGAGTGAATTAAGTGTTACCGAAAGAAAAAAAAATATATATTTACATATGTATATATATTTGCATATATATATATACGTGTGTGTGTGTGTACACATATACATACACACACACACACACACATATATATATATATATATATATACATGCAACTAATAAGGCAAATTCAGTTTAAATATCACAATTGAAAAGATAATTCTGAACTAAAAACAAACTCATTATAACAGAGAATAGTAAATGAAACATGTTTCCCTTATCACAGCATAAAGATCCAACTACTGGGGCAGAATTCTTTAACATTGTCAGAAAGTAAGTCAAGTGTTTTTCCTTAACTTTATTGTTAAATGGAAGATTTCAATATGAAGAGTTGTATGGATAGGGGAGCAGGACAGCTGCAGAAATGACTGATTAAAATAAGGTAGTTATAAAACTTCCTTTTAAAAATGATACCCATATAAGTGAAAGGAAAAACTAGAAGTGCTATAAAGGTTGATATCTGGCATGGGTCATAGAGAATCCAATGGAAAGTCTATGGAAATTTTTTTTATTCTAGAAAGGTTATTTGGGGGATTATCTACATGAAAAAAGACAAGGAGAAGAAGATATCAAGAGAAGAATTGTAATGCAAGGATGCAACAGAGGCTTTTGCTCTGGCAAGAGTCAACTGTAAACAGCCCTGGCAGTTAAGCCTTAGAATCTTCACAGAAAGGCAGTTGGAGTCTGAGGCTTGAAGAGAGCTGAAGTTCCAACTGGGGCTCTGCTTTGGCTTTCAGCTTTGTCTTGGCCTGTGCTTTTGTCTCTGGACAATTTGAACTTAGCTGATTTCTCTGGACCTCTCCCTGAACTCTCCATATTATACCCCTGTTATCTTCCCTCAATTTCCCTTTGGGCTCTGGGAGGAATGGTGGTTTTTGGGTTTGGTTTTAGACATTGTGGGTTTTAGTTTTCTGTAGGCAAGTAGAACATCCTTAAATCAAGCTATCCCTTATTTTATTGATCTAATAAATACTTTACTTTGAGGCAGCCAAATCTTCCTGACTGGGAGAGCAGGCTCTCTCTCAGTCTAACCCTCCTGTGACCCTTCCCCCACCTGCAGTTTTCTCCCTAGTTGGCTACAAAACTCTAAGTGTCTCTCCTTCCAATTAACCCTGGTATTAAAAAATCCCCTTTGTTACCTATTCAAACCCGCTGGTGAATCATTGTGTCGAAAATTAAGGCAAGAGCTGAAGAGGGAAGGAATAATTTTCTTTTATTTCTTGAGGGAACTGCAGGCATCCATCTTGGCAGGAAGTCTTTACCCGAGATTTCCTCCTGCCATCAATCAGCACTTCGACTCCTCCCTCAAGGGACTTGAGAAACTAACAAGAGAAGCCCTCATGGCAGATTTAAACATTTCTGACTTGCCCCACTCCTTTGGATCTATAGACATATCTTTCCTGGCCTTGCAGGGTTCAGCCTATCACCACCAGTATCCTCTGTCTCTAGCCTCAGTGTCTAGCCTATTTTAAACTGCCTCTCCTGAATTTCACATCTATTCCCTTACCATCCAATATACTACCTCATTCTTTCCTTCCCTACATTCAGTCATCCCCTTTCATTCCTCCTCCTAATACCTACTTCACCTTTATCCCTACTTTTAACATAAGATTAAAATTCACTTCATTTCTCTATAACAGAATGTTGTTGGCTATAAAGGACACCATATTTTATTGACTTTCAAGATATAAATGGGGAAAAGGTCTTCAAAAGAACTAGAGATTTCTATTTGCTTTCTATTATACCATGGGATGTCACTTCCCTTCTTTAAAATTATCTCAACCATGATTAAATTTTAAAAAAATGAGAATAGAATGGATTTTTTATATTTTTGACATTAATCAAGTGTTGAATATGTAAACTAAAAATATCAAGAATTACAATAAAATAACAAAATATTTGAGATGTTTCTAATTTCTTCTATTCTTTGGCAAATCATGTTGATCCTTGCTATCAGGAATGAAACAGAAAAAGCAATCATTGTTTTTGAATTCTGGAAGTCATAATAAAGTTTAGCTATTAATTTTCAACTTAAACATTATATAAAAAATTCATTTAAAAGTATTGGAACAATAATTCACCAGAAAGAGCCAAGATGGCAGCACAGTAGCAGGCAATCCTAAATCTACTTTAAATGTCCTTCAAAACCAATCTTTACAAAGGATTCTGTCTAAAAAGGACAGAAGTCAAATCAGGATGAGTAAAGGGGCTCTTCCATTAGACACAGTATGAAAGGTAGACAGTGAGAGGGGATTCCATATTAAAAGTGGGCAAAACTGCATAAGGCAAAGCAAAGGCTGGTCAACCCTCCTACCCGCACTTACCTCGCCATAGTCATAGCCAGGACCAGGCTAATCTTCTTATGCTAGGTGGCTGACTACACTAAAGAAAAAGTACTATGGACTTACTTCTGCAGGCTCCAGGCCCTGGAAGTGATATTTGAAGCTTAATATCATTGTGCTCACTATGAGCAGCAGAGGCAGAAGCCCAAAAGGAAAAGAGAAGATAGCCTCAGAACAAAACACTGAAAAGTTTGCTAAACCTACAAAAAGAAAAACAAAACAAAACAAAAACAAAAACAAAAACACTGTATACCTAACCCTGGAAATCTCAGACTCAGGAGGTGAAGGTAAGAGCTCTATAGTACTGGCTTAGTGCAGCTCTCAGGGAAGGGAAGATAGCCCCAAGGCAAAGCCTTGCAATACAGAAGCTAAGATAGAAATGACCAACAACATACTAGAATCCCAGTCGTCTACTGGAAAAATGAGTAAACAATAGGAAAAAAAACTCTTGAAGCTGGAAAATTTCTATTGGGAAAAAGTGAAAATCAGAAGTAACAGAAGGGGAGAAATAAGCAAATATGCAAACTCTCAAAAAAAATGGACACTGGTCTCAATCTGTGGAGGAACTCAAAAAGGAGTTTAAGAACCAAGTAAGACAGAAGAAAATGGGAATAAAAGTGGGAAAAAGAAATGAAAATAATACAAAAAGAAAATAACAACTTAAAAGGAAAAATTGACCAAATTAAAAGAGAGAAACAGAAATAAAATAAAGTAGTAAGAAGACTAAGAACCAGAATTGACCTGCTGGAAGAATAGAAAAAGAAATCCAATGATGAAGACTGCCATGTAAAGCAGAATAGACCAAATTGAAAAGGAGAATCAAAAGATCATGGATTTAGATCAGTCCTTAAAGATGAGAATAGGGCAAGCACAAGCTAATGATTTCATGAGACATCAAGAAATAATAAAAAGAATAAAAAAATAGAAGGAAACATGAAGTTTTTCATTGAAAAAATCAACAGACCTGGAAAATAGATCCAGGAGAGAATTTGATAATTATTGAACTACCTCAAAGCCATAACAAAAAAAAAATAAGTCTAAACATCATATTACAAGAAATTATCCAAGAATACTGCACTGATATTCTTGAATAATAGAACAAAATAGACATCAAAAGAATTCACAAAATATCCCCTAAATTAAATCCCCAAATTACAACTTCCAGGAATGTTATAGCCAAGTTCAAGAGCTTCCAGGCCAAGGAGAAAATATTGAAAATGGCCAGAAAGAAACAATTTAGATATCATGGAGCCCCAGTAATGATTCCACAAAATCTAGCAGCCTAAACACTACAGGACTGAAGACTAGGAATATGATATTGCAGAAGGCAAGAGAACAAGGTCTACTACCAAGAATCACCTACGCATCAAAACTGGCTATATAATTTCAGGGAAAAGTATGAGCATTTAATAAAATAGATCTGATTAAAAGAGATAAGGAAAGCAATTACATCTTGATAAAAGGCAGTATAGAAAATGAAGAAATGTCAGTACTCAAAATATATGCAGCAAATTGTATAGCAACCAGATTTTTAAAGGAGAAACTATTAGAGTTAAAGGAGGAAATGGTAGTAAAACTACACTAGTAGGAGACTTCAAACTTCTCCTATCAGATCTAGACAAATCTAACCAAAAATAAATAAAAAAGAAGTAAGAGAAGTGAATGAAATTTTGAAAAATTAGAGTTAATAGATATCTGGATAAAAGTGAATAGGGATAAAAAGGAATACACCTTCTTTTCAGTAGCACATGGTACATAAAAATTGACCATCTACTACAGCATAAAACATGTCAAAAACACAGAAAAGCAGAAATAATACATGCAACATTTTCCCAAAAATAATGCATTAAAAATTGTCATTAGTAACAGTTCATGGAGAAGCAAATTAAAAATTAATAAAAAATTAAATAATCTAATTCTCCAAAACTGGTAGGTTAAAACACAAATCATAGAAACAATGACTGATTTCTTTGAAGAGAATGACAATGAGGAGACCACATATCGAAATTTTTGGCAAACAACCAAAGCAGTACTTAGGGGTAAAATTATATCCCTGAGTGTGCATACTAACAAAAAAGAGAAAGAGGAGATCAACAAATTGGGCATTGTGTAAATATAATTAGCTTACCCCATTCATAATTAAAAATCTAGCCTCCAGAGATAATGTCATCCCAACTCCCTGAGTGGGGAGGGGAGATTAGTTACCTACACGGGACAATAAGTAACAAATCAAGAACAAGCGACTGCCCTTTGGGCAGTCCAAAAACAGTGTTGAGACTGCCATTTGTCCTCTTGAATTTAGAGGTGGGTGCAGGAAGTGACGAAAGTGGCTGGTAACTTCCTGTGAGGGAGTTGGAGCTTTGAACTTGGTGTAGAAGGATCTCTGGTGAGACCTCAGGCAGCTTCCCTCTGAACTGTCACGTGGGTAAGTTAGGCTGACTTCCTTCACCTTTCTTGGCATTCTAGAGTATCTACCCTCATGGAGGCTTCTTTGTCTCTCTAATTGTCAAGGCCTTGCTACTAGTAACCTTATTTAATTTAGCTCTAAATTCTCGTCCAGGCTGGACCTCTCATCCAGCCATGGTTTCTCTCTCTTTCTCTCTCTATCTCCCTACCTTCAACTTTCCTAATTGTAAATAAACTACCATAAAAACCATCCTGAATGGGCCTATTTTTAATTATGGAATCAATCGAAATCTGATTGATTCCTGGTTACCATACCTAAATATATATATATGCATATATATATATATATTACTTTCTTTCAGCATCCAACTAAAAAAACTAGAGAAGGAAAAAGAATTATAAATGTTCAGATAAAGAACAAATTGGAAATTCTAAAAATCAAAGGAGAAAATAATAAAATTGAAAGTAAAAAAGCTATTGAACTTAGAAATATGACTTGGAGCTGGCATTTAAAAACAAACAAACAAGTAAGATAGATAACATATTGGTTAATCTAATTATAAAAAGAAAGAAGATAATCAAATCAACAGTATCATGAATGAAAAGGGATATCTGACCTCTAAGGAAGTGGAAATTAAGGCAATTATTAAGAATATTTTGCCCAATTGCATGCAATTAATATGGCAATATAGGCAAAATGGATGAATATTTAAAAATATAAATTGCCTATTTTAACAAAAGAGGAAACAGAATACTTAAATAATCCCATATCAGAAAAGGAAATTGAACAAGCCATCAAGGAACTCCTTAAAAAAATGCCCAAGGCCAGATCAATTCACAGATGAATCCTATCAAACATTTAAAGAGGATCTAATCCCAATACTCTGCAAAGTATTGGAGTACTAGAGACAATATCATGATAGGAGAGCAATTGCTTGTTGAATCTTCAGTCAATTTAATTTATTTTTAGTTGATAGCATGAAGTAAGAGAAAGAAAGAGGTACATTGTTTGTCCAAATCTCACTTGATACATAGGAAGGGGCTAAAACTTTATTAGGAGCTGGTATGTCAGGTTCTTTAGGTGTGTCCATATGTAGAACCAAAGAACCATTTTGTGACTGACCCAACTGTAAATTTCAGTGAAACTAGTCAATTAAGTCAGACAAAGTTCAAGAAACAGCCTCCAACTTACTAAGTTGTCATGCAGTTAAAATATTCACATGATAGGCTACAGGGAATTGTGCATCATGGTCTTCATTAAAAACAACAACAACCTTGGGGCAGACGGAGTTCCATTACCTCAAGAAGTATCATGGAATTGGGGGCAGCTGGGTGGCTCAGTGAATTGAAAGCCAGGCCTAGAGATAGCAGATCCTGGATTCCAATCTGGCCTCAGACACTTCCTACTTGTGGGACCCTTGGCAAGTCATCTAACCCCTATTGCCAAGCCCACACCACTCTTCTGCCATGGAACCAATACACAGTATTATTGTTAAGGTATAGGGTAAAAGCTTTTTTGATTAAAAAAAAGAAGTATCACAGAATTAAAGAAAAGAGTACTTAGATATAAGATGTTTGGATTTTAAGTCTGGTTCTTTTACTTCCTTCTTGTGTAACCTTAGATAAATTTTAACTTTTCAATTTCCTCATCTATAAAATGAGGTAATTATACTATATGCGTTCTAATGTATCTTCCATTTTTACCTCTATGATAAAATGGTTTCATAAAATAATAAATAACATAAGGCAGTTTTAAAAGGTAGTAGGATAGACTTCCATCACTAGAAAGTCCAACATAGTTGGAGAGCCTCTGAAATTGGGACCTCTGAAAATCTAGTACCATACCATGAACCTGAAATTCTAGTAGCCTGAATCTGAATCTGAATGGACTAGACTGGAAATGACTTCTGACCAAGTCTAAAGTACTAGACACTGAAATCTGGGTCAATTTTCTGAAGAATATTTGAAACACAAAAGCTCCATTTTTCATATGAATGTTTTTCTCTTTCTTCATTTCCAGAATCCATGATGTGGATATTGAGACTAGGTAAGGAATTAGAATATCCATGAGTAAACCAGCTTCTGGACTTTTGCTATGTAGAAGACTAGAGCATTCTACTGGGGGCAGACTAGACTAAAGTAGTTGGTGTTCATTTTGCAACTTTAATTTATGGAATAGAATGGTAGAGCCAAGATGATAGAGGATGTATGTGGATCCATCTAATCAATATCAAATAACTCGCCAAAAATTATGATAAAACAACTCAGAATGAATTCTGAAGCAGTATAACACACAAAAATAGAAATAGAGTGCATGTCTCAATTTACATTAGATAATAGACATTATCTAAGGACCCTTCTTCCTCTTACTGGAGACATTAACTAATTTCTAGGACACCTACATAGGTTTGGGAAAGATAGTTAAAGAAGGAGACAATAAATGCCCCATCCATTCTTTGTGAAAAGTAATTATGTTGTTTCTTAGACTTGTACTACTACCACAGTGCCTTATACACAGGAAAAAATTAATAAATACCTTTTTATTGATTGATTTGGCCAATTAACATTTATTTAGCAGCAAAATGGTGCAGTGGATTAAGCACCATGCCTGGACTTAGCAAGATCTGAGTTCAAATCTAGATTCATATATTTACTAGCTGTATGATCTGGGCAAATCACTTTACCTTGTTTGCTTAAGTGGACCAGAGAAGTAAATGTGAAAACACTCATATTTTTTCCAAGAAAACCCCAATTGAGGTAATGAAGAGTTGGACAAAAGTGAAACCACTGAATAGCAACAACAAAAATTGCTATGTGCCAGACACTGTGTTAAGCTATGAGGATACACAAAAAAACAAGGCAGGCCCTGTGCTCAAGGAGCTTGCAATCTAATAGGAAAGACAACAAGTAAACAAATATGTATGAAACAAACTTTATACAGGATAATAGAAAATAATTAAAGAGGGAAGGCACTTAAATTAAGAGGGCTTAGGAAAAGTTTCCTGTGGAAGCTGTGATTTTTTTTTTTGTTGGGACTTAAAAGAAGCTAGCAAAGTCAGTAGGTAGAGGTGATAAAGGAAGCATTCCAGGTATAGGTGACATCCTGAAAAAAATTGCTCATGTTAGAACAAAAAGGAGGTAATTGCCATTGGAACAAAGAGGATATGGTCAAGAGTAAGGCATAAGAAGACTAGAAATAAAGAAGGGGCATTGGTTTTAAAGGGTTTTGAACACTAGAGAGTTTTCTACTTGATCTTGGAGCAATAACCAGCCACTGGAGTTTATTGAGTATGAGAGTTAAACAGTTGGACATACACTTTTCAGGAAAATCACTTTGGTCCCTGACTAGAGGATGTATTGGTATGAGGAGAAACTTAGGGTAGATAAACCCACCTGCAAGGTATTACAATAATCCAGACAAGAGGTAATGAGGGCTTATACAACATTGACAGCAGTGTCAGAGGAGAGAAGGGGGTATGTAAGTACCAGTTAAAGCCTAAACTTTGACATCAGAAACCAGAACTCAATCATCATACTAATATCTAAAAAAATCCATATGTTTGGAGATTGGAAAATTAGAATAATTAAATAATATAGCAATGATGAAGGGAGAAAATAGTAAAGCAATAATACTTTTTTTAAATATGAAAATTTTTATGAGTTTCAATTAGAGTTATGCTATTAAATGTATAAAACCAGTTCCCCCAAATAAGGACACACTTTCAAGTTTAATCTGTAATACTAATATTTTCCTGATAACATTCATAAGTATAATAAATCAATATGAAAATAAATCAATGCAACATTCATAGCCTTGTTGTTTTCTAAGGGGTAAATGTTTGCACAAGAGTAGCAGTAGTTAATGAGCTTGGTCCCACCACTCCTGATTCAATAAGGTAAGGAAGTACTTCAGTTGGTCTCATATCTACTTCAAGTGACAGCTAAATAGAGAATTTGAATTTATTGGAAGTCTAAGGAAAATGAGAGTATGCCCTTCAATTCCGAAATGGCTGAACAAATTGTGGTATATGCTGATGATGGAATACTATTGTGCTCAAAGGAATACTAAACTGGAGGAATTCCATGTGAACTGGAAAGACCTCCAGGAATTGATGCAGAGTGAAAGGAGCAGAGCCAGAAGAACATTGTACACAGAGACTGATACGGTGGTAAAATTGAATGTAATGGACCTCTGTACTGGCAGCAATGCAATGACCCAGGACAATTCTGAGGGATTTGTGGAAAAGAATGCTACTCACTTTCAGAGGAAGAACTGCAGGAGTAGAAACACAGAAGTAAAACAACCGCTTGAACATATGGGTTGATGCAGACATGGTTGGGGATGTAGACACTAAATGACCACACCAATGCAACTATCAATACTATGTAAATAACTCTTGACCGATCACACATGTTAAAACCAGTGGAAATGCACATTGGATATGGGGGGCAGGTTTGAAGGGGGGTGAAGGGGAAAGTTAAAGCAAGAATTATGTAACCATGGGAAATTTTTCTAAAAAAATAAAATATTTAAATCTGAAAAAAAAGAAATTCTAAGAAAACAAGAAACCTATTTTAACTTAAAAATGCGTTAAGTAAAATATGTTCAATTATGAAAATAAATACCAGGTAAAATATAGAAAACCTCCATTTACTGATGGTAGGAAAATACATTTTCCAAAATCTACATGAAAATATACACGAGCACTTGTATTTTAATTTGTATCATCTTTATCCTTCCCTTTATGGGATGCATTACCATATCACACTCAACAGTTAGGGCTGTCACTCCAAATTATCATATATTTCTTTTTAATATACTTTACAAATACTCTTTCACCCAGAAACTTTTTTCTGGGTAGCAAAAAGAAAATTATTTAAAACAATTATACTTATACTAGTGTAATGTTCATTAGACATGCTCTAGTATCAAACCAAGGATAACACTTGCTGAAATTAATCATGGGTATGATTTCCCACGTTGGATATCAAGGGGAAAAGCTAGACATTCCTTATTCAGTGAGATTCCCAAAACATTAAGGAACTTATATAAAATATGGGCTTGGTATTGTGCGTTGCTAAGGTAATGAAGGAGAAGTGGAAAGTTATCTTCAGATTAGTAATAAAGAGTGACAACGAGTTTTGGGATGAAAGGGAAGAGGTATATCACCTTTGGTTAGACAAAAAGGTTCTAAGAGTACAAGGAAAGGACAGTCTGAGTTTAGTATAGAGGCTATTAATTTGCATTTTTCAGATTCTCCTGGGTATATATATGTTGTCATGTTCCAGAAAATGACTTCAGTCTTGGTTCTAGTTTCCCTGGAACTTTCAATTGAAAAGACAGCTTTATCATGATACTCAACTTGATCTGGACTTCATTTATTCAGAATTTGTGTTCATCCAAAGGAGGGAGGACGCTTCCTATATCACCATTACTTATTTTTCAAAGAACTAAAATTCTGGATTTTCTGGACCCTACTTAGGGCTTCCTTCTCTTTTTTTATTTTTATTTTTTAAACATTTATTAATATTCATTTTTAACATGGTTACATGATTCATACTCCTCCTTTCCCCTTCGCCCCCCCCACTCCCCCATGCATGGCCAATGCACATTTCCACTAGTTTTGTCATGTGTCCTTGATCAAGACCAATTTCCAAATTGTTGGTAGTTGCATTGGTGTGGTAGTTTCGAGTCCACACCCTCAATCATGTCCACCCCGACCCATGCATTCAAGCAGTTGTTTTTCTTATATGTTAGCTCTCCTGCAGTTCTTCCTCTGAATGTAGGTAGCGTCTTTACCATAAATCCCTCAGAGTTGTCCTAGGGTCATTGCATTTCTGCTGGTACAGAAGCCCATTACATTCGATTTTACCATAGTATATCAGTCTCTGTGTACAATGTTCTTCTGGCTCTGCTCCTTTCGCTCTGCATCTATTCCTGGAGGTCTCTCCAGTTCTCTTGGAACTCCTCCAGTTTATTATTCCTTTTAGCACAATAGTATTCCACCACCCGCATATACCACAGTTTGTTCAGCCATTCCCCAATTGAAGGATATACCCTCCTTTTCTAATTTGTTGCCACCACAAAAAGCGCAGCTACAAATATTTTTGTACAAGTCTGTTTATCTATGATCTCTTTGGGGTACAAACCCAGCAATGGTATGGATGGATCAAAGGGCAGGCATTCTTTTATAACCCTTTGAGCATGATTCCAAATTGCCAGCCAGAATGGCTGGATCAGTTCACAGCTCTACCAGCAATGCATTAAT
>NC_058135.1:189314069-189339307 GCF_016433145.1 Gracilinanus agilis | reverse complement strand
TTTTCTTGGTCTGTCACTCTCTCATTGAGATATTTCATGTTTCCTTCTATTTTTTCAGTCTTTTGACTTTGTTTTATTTGTTCTTGTTGTCTTGAGAGATCATTAGCTTCTACTTGCTCAATTCTAGCCTTTAGGGATTGATTTTGGGGGTGGGGTGGTTGCTCAGCCCGCGATTTAGTGAGAGCTGTTACACCCCTTTATAGCATGGAAATGCCTCAATTCCATGTACCTTCCACTCCATGCCCTGTTGTGGGGTTCCTCCATTTGTCTGGACTTGTTTTTATGTCCCCTAGAGGAGTCTTGTGTATTTCAGTCAGGAAAGGTTAAGAGCTGCTTCTTACTCTGCTGCCATCTTAACCCGGAAAAAACTCTTTTTTTGTTTTTAACTGTAGCAGGGGTTAGTGAAACTTTGGCCTAGGTATGAAACCTTTTGTTCCTTCTGTACAATTGTTAGAAGGAAATGTATGTTTTATAATCTATAATGTAAAGTTTAAATTCTTTTGAGAGTAATTTCAGGATAAGGATTTTGCCATCTCCCCAGAATCCAGACAACAACCCTGTTTGGTGGAGGCACCATGAAGATGCCTAAAGAGCCTTCACTGGGCCATGAAGATCCAATTTGAACTTTGGGTGCAGTTGATTTGAACTATGGGGAGTTGAATGTGTTTTAAGCATTTGTTTTGAATGTACACTCTTATGCCAATTAGGGGACTGCCCCAAATTGGCTATTTGTCAATGCGGCTAGTTTTATCCTTTTCTTTTATCCCCAAATTCCTGCAATTTAGAAGTTGACTATGTTTACAAATCCAGTGAAGAAAAAGGACCAACCTTTTTTTTTTTGCTGGATCTCAGGGGGAAATGTGTTGTTTGGAATTCAGGGAGGTGCCATTTAA
The DNA here is from genome assembly GCF_016433145.1 of Gracilinanus agilis. NCBI lineage: Eukaryota > Metazoa > Chordata > Mammalia > Didelphimorphia > Didelphidae > Gracilinanus > Gracilinanus agilis. The sequence goes on along the minus strand of NC_058135.1, from coordinate 189,338,414 downwards.
AAGTATTTACAAAATTCCCGTGGACATGTGGGGGACTTTGAGACTTCATTTTCTGTGATCCAATGGGTTTCTCGTTTCTGACGTGATTATGTCAGACAATGGGAACCAAAGTAGAGCTTGACTTAAATTTAGGGGTGGAGTTGAGGCTGGCTCTCTCTGGTGTGCCAGACAAAGGATGATGGGTGGAGATACAGAGGGACGGTATTTTTAAAAAATAGTCAGGGGGCAGCTGGGTAGCTCAGTGGAGTGAGAGTCAGGCCTAGAGACAGGATGTCCTAGGTTCAAACCTGGCCTCAGCCACTTCCCAGCTGTGTGACCCTGGGCAAGTCACTTGACCCCCATTGCCCACCCTTACCAATCTTCCACCTATGAGACAATACACCAAAGTACAAGGGTTTAAAAAAAATTAAAAAAAATAGTCAGGCATGGTCATCTATATTTTTCAACATGGCTTTAATTAAACTATTAATTTCCCTCATAACTTCAGCATTTATCAATTTGAATGTTAACATTTCCCGTGGCAGGTCTATAGCAGGTGGCTGTGCAAAGATGAAGCTCAACATTTCTTTCCCAGCCACTGGCTGTCAGAAACTCATCAAATTAGATGATGAGAGAAAGCTACAGACCTTTTATGAGAAATGGATAGCCACTGAAGTTTCTGCTGATGCTCTGGGTGAAGAATGGAAGGGTTATGTGGTCTGTATCAGTGGTGGAAATGACAAACAAGGTTTCCCCATGAAGCAGGGTGTTTTGGCTCACGGACGAGTCTGCCTGCTGCTCCATAAGGGCCATTCTTGCTATCGCCCTAGAAGAACAGGAGAAAGAAAACATAAATCTGATAGGGTCTGTATTGTTGATGCCAATTTGAGTGTTTTCAACTTGGTTATTGTAAAGAAAGGTGAGAAAGATATACCTGGACTGACAGATACAACTGTGCCTCATCGCCTAGGGCCAAAGAGAGCTAGCAGAATCCAAAAACTTTTCAATTTGTCCAAAGAAGATGATGTCCAGCAGTATGTTGTGAGAAATCCCCTCAAGAAAGAAGGCAAAAAACACAGGACTAAGGCTCCTAAAATCCAGAGCTTGGTGACTCCCCATGTTTTGAAGCACAAATGTAGACACATTGCTTTGAAAAAGCAGCGTACTCAGAAGAACAAGGAAGAAGCAGCAGAATATGCCAAGCTTTTGGCTAAGAGAATGAAGGAGGCTAAAGAAAAACGACAGGAACAGATTGCCAAGAGACGTTGACTCTCTTCCCTGAGAGCCTCCACCTCAAAATCTGAGTCCAGTCAAAAATGAAATTTCTAATAATGTATTAGAAATAAATAACTTTTGTCAAGTGAAAAAAATGTTAAGATTAAAATTGATAAATGCTGAAGTTATGAGGGAAATTGATAGTTTAATTAAAGCCATGTTGAAAAAAATATATATGACCACTCCTGACTATTTTTTAAAATGCTGCCCATCCGTATCTCCACCCATCTTCCTTTGTCTGGCACACCAGAGAGAGCCAGCCTCAGCTCCACGCCTAAATTTAAGTCAAGCTCTACATTGGTTCCCATTGTCTGATGTAATCACATCAGAAATGAGAAACCCGTTGGATCACGGAAAATGTAGTCTCAAAGTCCCCCACATGTCCATGGGAAGTTTGTAAATACTTTTAAATGGCACCTCCCTGAATTCCAAACAACACACCTCTCTATATACTTGTAGATGTAAATGTTTCTTTAATAAAATGTAAGTTCATTGAAGACAGGAGCTTCATCTTTATCTTTATGTCCTTGATAAAGGATAAAGTCTGTCAAATAGAAGCAAGCAATTAATGAGTGCTTTTTGATCTATAGATTAATATTCTACTCCCTAGGCAACAATTGACTAAAAAGAGAGTCTACATATTCTTAATACATACTATCAATGGCTTCATAAACGTATTTCTACTTTTTTAAAAGTTAGCAAATTTGATTATGCCCATAGTTTTATTACTTTACATTTAAATAAGAAGCAGCAACTCTGCAGACCTGCTCCCAGGGCCACCATCTAAAAATAATGAGGGGAAAATGTACTACTATCTTGTTAATGAGTGTGTCAAAATATAGCCTTGTAAGATGTCACTGGTCTATCAGTAGAGGACAGCAAGAGAGAGAGTCAATTCATTTTCTTACTAGCCTAAAGCAGAGTAAGACACAAAATCACTTGACTAAAACACTGTGGAAGTCAGGAAAGTTTAAAATGCAGATAGAGTTCAATGAAAGCAGTATTAGTTTCTTTTTCCTAATTAATAACATTCCTATCATTTATCATGAGAATGAATCTTCAACACCACAAGTTATTTTAAAGTACTTAGGGGTCCTCTCTAAATTTGTTCCCCAACAATCTCTCCTCCAACACCTATACTTTGTTTTTAAAGCAAAATCTTTTTTGCTACACACACACATAAAAAAGTACTATACTACTGAGGGTCTTTGTGTTAAACATATTTTTAAAGGTATAATTCTGAATTCTGGAATGAAATGCACTCAACACATGCACATTTTCACATTAAATTCTCTAAGATGAAAACATTTTGTCTTGTTTTTGTCTTTATAAAAGAGATAAAGGAGACCAAAAATTACTTGTTTTATTGAAAATTCCTCCCTTCAAGTTTATTGGGGCCTAAGTAGTATATATGGCACAGAGTATAAATGACTTCCTCGGGGTCACACAACTATTAAATATCAGGAGTTTGATTTGAACTGAAATTCTATTGGCTTATATAGAAAAACTAGAGAACATTTGCCTTCATAGAGTTATCAATAACCCATTCTTAGAGTTACTGATTGTTAGTGAATTTAATCTTTGATTTTTGTTATTCAGGGCCTCTTATATATATGGTGATGGGCAGCATGACACATAGAATAGATCCTTGAGTCTGAAAGACCTGAATCAAAGTATTATTTTTGGCACAAAATATTTGTGCACAAAAAGGTATAGAGTATGGAGCTATACTGACACTCTTGGAGAATATTCTTACTGGTCTTTCTCAAGAAAGCACTATGGAATGTATAGTAAAAACTAAAATACCATAACTATGATATTTAGCATCACTCTGAATAATATTGTGAAACTGAATGTTTTACACACGCACACACACACATACACACACAGCCTCAGTCATACTCTTTTTTTATACCAGATACTAATTTTCCTTCTAATATTTTAGTTCCAATGATCCTGCTTGAGAACGATTCCTATGTCTCCCTGAAAGGACACTGCTGGTGGAGTGAGACCTGACTCCAATCTTTTATTTCTTATGTGAGGCTTATAGTGCTCCAAGGGAAGAGATGGGACTAGTGAGAATACCACCTCCCCCTGCTCAGTGCGTGCTTACAGAATTGGCCATTTTTATGAATTTATTTAAGGATGTGTGGCCATGGGCAAAATAGGCAACGCTTTAAAATCATTAGTTTCAAAGGAATCTCTGAACTGCATTGATGGAAGAAAATTCTATACCTGGATTTCCTCACCCTTAGTCATGCTCTCCTCATCCCATCTCCCCAAATAATCTAGAGAATTGTGCTCCTGTTTCTCACACATCTTATTTTAATGATAGGAGACTAAAGGATAATAGATGGATATCAAGTTTGGAGTTGCTTGGTCTCCCAAAGGCCACTACATTTTGTCAAGCAATGGATGATGGTTCTGCAATAGTAATTAATTATTCTTCCTATGCTAATTTTTGTAGCACTACTGCTTTCAGCTTCAGCTTCAAATGGAAAGACTTTAGAAACGGGGTCATAAGCATGAAGATTTATATCAAAGGTTATTTCATTTTTCATTTCTTAAGGCCCAAAGGAATTATTCAATTCATGATGAGTGGAATCAATCCAATTTTGAGTATGCATGTCTACAATAAATTCAACATATACAGTAGTTTACACACAATGCAAACTACAATGATTCAGCAATACATACCAAATGGGACATGGCAAAGAATGGAAGAATCTCCATGATGCACACTATCATTCTGGAAGAAGGACAACAGAACATCATATAAGGAAGACAACATCTGGAGTCAAGTCTCACTACAATGATTCTTCAAACACAATTATAAGCACATCTAATCCACAGAAAAACTTCTGGAGAAACAAAAAAATTAACCTGTAAGGAGTGACAGAATATCAGATGGTCACTATTAGGGCATAATATATGAAAGCTTCAACAGTAAAATCTTTCAAGGCCATACAAAGAAAGATACATTTAATTATTCACTTCCTTCCAGCTAGGTGGTACAGTAGATACAGCACAAGTCTGGAATGAGGAAGAAAAATTTAAATCTGCATGAAGATACTAGTTATGAGATCCTGGGCAAGTCACTCAATCTTGTTTGCCTCAGTTCTCTCATCTATAAAATGAGCTGGAGGAGTCAATGGCAAATCACTCCAGTATTTTTTCCAAGAAAATCCTCATTGGAATCACAGATAGTTGGATATGACTGAACAATAACACCATAAAGAAGGAAAGCAAAACTTAAAGAAAAGAACTAAACTATGAATCCTGATTTGAGTAACTTTTCTGTCACTAACTCATTATGTCACTTTGGGAAAAAAGCACAACCTCCATGGACCTTAGCTTTCTTCTCTGTAAAATAAGAAGGTTAACCTAAATAATCTCTATGACTTTTTAGTTCTAAGATTCATGCATTATACTATGTCAGATTTTTGGAGGCTACAAAGAAATATAAAGCATAATTTTATTCTCTGAAGAGGTTTTAATTTAGCTGGAAAATAAGTTATATACTTAGGATAAATTAAACAGATTGGCAAAAATAAGAACAAAAATGCAAAAGATTTTACTCAACAACAAAGTACCTAATGATGTATTTGAATGAGCACTGGAATCAGAATCACAGAAATTGGCCTCAAAACCTGATTATACCTTTTAGTACCTCAATTATGTTAGAGCTTTCTTATCCACTCCCATCTACTCTGGCACATTGCCATTACTCTTGCTAATTTTCAATATTTTCTAATTCACTGGCTGCTTTTCAGTTCCTACAAGTATGTCTAGATCTCATAATCCTTTATAAAACTTTCATTTGTCCTTCTTCTCTCCTCAAGGTATCATTATATATCCTCTCTCCCTTTTACAAGCAAACTCTCCTCCAAGGTGCCTCCGTTTTCACATCTCCCACTCACTTCTCAACCCCTTGACATCAAGATCCTATCCACACCACTTGACTAAAATTGCCCTCTCTAAAGTCACCAAATGATTGCTTTACTGTTAAACCCAATGGCTTTTTCTCAGTTCTTTCCTTCTTGAACTTTCTGCATCATTTGACATTCTCTTTTGATGGATACTCTTTTCCCATCCCTATAACAAAAAGTTACAATGATCTGTTGTTTTACAGGTTAAGGTTAACCATCCTTATATGCTTCATTTTCCTTGCCCCTTCTCAGGCAAACTCATTTGTAATTTCTGGTCTATTCCAACTCTTGACATCTCTCAGAAACACCTCTTTTTATCTACTCATACAACATGCACACAAGTTCATACATCACCTCTCATTTAGACTTTTATCATTCTCTAAATAGGTTTAACTATAGCCAGTCTTTCTTCTCTAATATTCATCTGCCATATGGTTGTCAGATTGTTTTAACCAATTTTTGTCTGTGTTTAAAAAGCTTTAGTGACTTTGTCAAATCAATAGGATAAAATACAAACACCTAATTCTGGCATTTAAAAATCTCTGTTATGTATATGGTTCCAGGCTTTATTTCCACAGTCATTACACAGACTGTTTATCTCTCATATACCTTATGCTCAAGGGAAAAATACTGATTTTTTCTTTTCCCTTGCACAGGTTAACTCTCTCTCCATTCCTGGAATGATCTCCACTTCACTTCCACCTTATAGAATCCCTGATACTCTTCAACAGTGGATATAGTTAACATCTCCTTTGAGAGGCTTCCCCCATTCTGATTTCCCTAGCTATTTACTATTAATATCCCTCTCATTTTGTATTTATTTCTTTGCATCTTGCATCTACTTTATTTTGTTTTATCAACACAGTCCAATCTTACCCAAAATAGACCATAAGCACCTTGACCTCAGGAGCCATACAACTTCGACATTTTTATCTTGAGGACTCGAAGAGTACAGGTATTAAATAAATGCTTAATAGCCAGTTAACTTTTCTAAGGTTCTAGTTTCCAAGCTTATAACCTATAAAATGAAGTTATAGGATTAGCAGATCTCTAATAAACCCTTCTAGATCTGAATTATGTGGTCATACCAAGAAGAGCAAGTACACAATGTATTCTACAATTTAATGTGATTTCAGTTATGAAAATAAACAAGATTAGCCATTCAAAAGAATACTAGTGGTATTCCACTTGCTCCTCTCCCTAATTTTTCAGTCAATTCTCCTTTACCATAGGTTATAATAGAGAATTAACCAGCTAGTTCCTGCACTTATACTTTTACAGAGAAAGAAAAACTCTACTGACTTGCTTAATGAAAAGGTCCAGAAAAAAAAAACATTACAGAAAGTTCTCTATGAGTTTCCCATTACTAGTTTGTATTTATTTTTCATATATGTTCCAGATAATAAGTAGCAACTTCTATGCTTTGTGATATGCGGGAAAACAACACAAGGCCAAGAAAATTCTGTACCAAAAAACCTCCCCCAAATAAAGAATTAAGGAATTTTTATTTATGTGAATTATTCTCATGTGAATTATTATTTTGAAGACTCATTAAAGAATAAATTAATTAAGATCTGGAGTTGTAAAGAATAAAATTTTAATCAAATTGTGATTATAATTAATTTAGCAAAGAGAGATATATACCATGATATAGTTGAAAAGGTGTAGTCAAGAGGACTACATTTAAATATTGAATATAGAGACTGGAAGCATAGTACATAGAGAACTGGCATTGAGCCAAAGCACCTGAGTTCAAATCTTAGCATTGCTCTATATAGCCTTGGATGTAGTACTAGTCCTTTTTAGATATCAGTGGAATATTTGTTAAATAAGAAGTTTGGATAAGATAGTTTCTAAGATCCTTTCCAGCTCTAACTCTATTTAGTAGCACCTTTGTCTTGGAATATCATTTGACTTATTTGTTCAGCAAAAAGTGATCATCATACATGTATTCTTTATCTTATGAATTGTAGAGAGGAAATGACATGGTAAATCTTAAAATATTACACAAATAGGTGTTATTTTAAATTTAACATATAATTATTTCCACATTAAAGTAATATTTATGTTTGCTATGCTTTGTGAAATTTAATAATTTCTACTTTGCAATGGAAACATATCTATGTAGATTTTTTCCTATTTAAGAGGAAATATATTGACCCTCCAAGGTACATGAAATGTTTATTTTTTATAGTTAGATTGGAAGAAATTAATCAAGATGGTATAATAGGAAGGAGAAAAGCATGACTCCTCCTTCCAGGTATATCACAAAACTTAAGGAACAATACAAAATTATTTCCTTAAGAAGACCAAGAATAGAAAGAAAGAAAATATATAATAGTAAGGAATTTATTCAGCTTTTGTCTGCATAGGAAGGCAGACTGTAGGCATTTGCATATAGTTCAGCAAAAAGGGGCTGTTTGAAATTTTTCAGTTCAGAGACTATACTATAGGAGGACCTTGCACTGAGCTCTTGTACTGAGAACAAAAAATGTCTTGGATTCACCACAGAGAATCCTGAGGCTATATACCAACAAGGAAAATAATCTGACTGGAAGTTCTGCTGCTCACCACTCAATTCTGGGAAACAGATTGACAAGGAAACCTGAAATTAGGCATGGTGGTCCAAGTAAGTATGTGGTCATGGGCCGGAGACTATGTGCTGAGTAAGAAATAAAAACAGAAGTATACAGCATCTCTGAATCTGAGAGCAGAGTAGGTTCTATTCTAGTCTATGTCTGCAATGTAATAATTAGAGTAAGCTCAGTACAAAGAAGATGGGGCATTTTTTTCACTTTGAACCTGAAATGATTCCATTCAAATTAATTATATTTGATTTTAAAAGAAGACTACAGGAGTTACAATTAAGGATATGTCTTAATTTTGTTACTTGAACCAAAACCTAGGTGAAGAGCTTTCAATGTTGAGAATAGGAATACAGCAATTAGACTTATGGATCAGATCCTCTGAAATCTTGGAGTTCTCAGTTTGAGTTGCCCCCGGGATCTTTGGAAAACATGGAGAAAGTAGCAATAATATGAAAGAAAACACAAAAAAAAATCCAAGGAAGGTGCATACATCCACTCCAAAAGTGTAAAAAGCCTGACTCTAAGGCATAGTGTGAAGACAGGAAATAAGGCAGGAAGAATGTGTAAATAATAAAAAAAATGAATCTCACCACAAAGTTTTATTATCCTGAAAAGGATCCACAAAATGGCAATTTAGAAGAAAATGACTCCAAATATTCAGGCTTTGAAACTAACCTTCAAAGAAAAAAAAACATACTGAATGAAAAATTCACCTAGACTTCCTGAATTAAGTCAAGTGGGACAAAAATAACCAAACATAAATGAAATGAGAGCACTAAAAGAATAATTGGAAAAATGAGACAGCTAAAGAAAAGACATAGGAAAAATGGAATTATTAATAACCTAAGAGATATAAAACATCATCCAAGGAACACCATTTTTGGAAATTAGAATGGATCAAAAGAATCTATTCATGTCACAAAACAACAAAAATTATTAAGAAAAAGGCAAAATACTGAAAAAATTAGGAAAAAAGCATAAAGTGTCTCAAATCAAACAAAACTAATTTAGAAAACATATTAAGGAGAGATTGAGAATTATTGGGCAATATGAAAGGCATTATAAATAAGAGCCTAAAAATCATACTTTAAGAAATGAATCATAAATAAAAAATACCTCATATCTCTTAGACAAGGATAAAATGAAAACAGAAAGAATCCACTGCTCACATCCTGAAAGATATCAAAAATGAAAATACAAAGGGTTCATTATAGCTAATAGTCATAGTTTTCACATCACATATATATGTATGTGTACATATAAAATGTATCTCTATATAGGCTTCTAAAACAACTGCATCTGTCTATCTATCCATCCACCATCTATCTATCTATCTGTCTATCTATTCAAGCATCAAAAAGAAAAAAATCTCAGGTACTGAGGAGTCAAACCAAGAATCATATAAGTTCACTCATACAGAAGGTAAAAGAGCAAAAAGTTTGGGAAATGATATTCCAAAAGGCCAAAAAATGGGCTCCAACTATGAGTAATTTACTCAACAAATCTGAAAACAATGCCACAGAGGGAAAAATTAACCCTAATTAATTAGAAAATTTCCAACTATTCCTTATGAAATAACCAGAAATTAGTAGAAACTTTGAAAGTTCTACTAAGAACACAGAATTTGAGAAAAACATACACAGGATAAATATGAGCAAGTAATAAGAGACCAAATAATAATGAAATATTTACATTTACAGAGTGGGGATAGTGATTCAAGTTTCTCTCTAATATCAGGTGTCAAAGAGGAAGTCTAGCAAGTGAGAAAGCTGAACTTGGTTTTGTTGTGTGCTGATGACTTTAAAAAAAAGAAGAAAAGAAAATTATGATAAAAGAGAACCAAAAGAATGTGAAGAAATTATCTCACATAATTGTGGTGTACAAGTAAAATATTATACCAAATAAAATATGGGAAGAGGGACAGGCACTTGAACCTCACTTTTATTTGAACTTATCAAAGGACTGAAGACTACATATACACTTGGATGCAGATATAAATGTCCCTTGACATGTAAATGGGGGAGAGACACAAATAAATAATGAGAAGAAAATTGGACTCAAGGAGGGATTAGTTATAAACTCAACTATTTTAACCATAGAGACTAGTTCATAAAGAGGGATTTAAAAGAAAATGATGGAATAGGACCTATGATGGCATTGTGAGCAAAAACAACAGAAGAGCAGCAGGGGAACAGAAGCAGAGTGCATAAAACTCAGAGTATGCTGAGGCTGAGCACATACATTTATGATTACTCTTTATTTATAAATGGAAGGAAAAAGAGACATAGAAGATAATAAGATGTAGGGTTTTTTATGAGAATAACTATGATTGGAAATGGAATTCACTCATAAAGTAGGAGAAAGTAGCAGAATGCATTTGAAAGCAAAATGTAATTTGTTCTTTACAAGGAACACAGTTGAATAATAAAGGTCATAGACAAGTAAAATAAGAGTTTGAGAAAAGTTTATTATGTTTCAGGTAAATTTCTTAAGACAATGGAAAAAATAAGAACCTCACAGAAGACCACAGCAAATGAATTTTATTAAATTATAAACAAAAAAAGGAGTGAAGGACCTAAATGAGGAATTTGAGATTTAAATAGAATAATTGTAGGTGATTATTGAAGTGGAATAGAAAAAGGATGTGTATATTTCAGCTGTGCATGATAGCTTTATGGGATTCACTATAATCGAGCAGAAAAGTTCCATAAACATGTAGAAAATAATAAATAATAAACATATCAGACTATAATACATTAAAAACAAAAATTACCAAGGAGCCAGTAAAAATATTTAAATAATCAGATATAAAATAAAAATTCAAAAGAATAGATGTGTGAAAGATCAGACCACAGAAACAATATATCATCAAATCTAATATCAACAAGGAGGGAACATTCCAAAATTATCTAATCATAGCTAAAACAGCATACATGGGAAATTTATATCTCTAAAATTTTTCACTAATAAAGGAGAAAATAAAAACTAGATTAATAGATTTAGCATGAAACTAAAAAGAAAAAATCTAGAAGAGAAACAATAAAAAACATAAAAATAGCTAAGGAAGCCATGATGTATATGAGTAGGCTCCAAATACTCCTTATGACATTATTATTTTGGGCAAATTAAATGACTTCACAACCTAGTTTTGTATAGAATGATGGCCTTGCTTAGATCTCAGCTTCCTCATCAAGAAAATTAGAGTTTGACTAAATGGCCTCTGTCATTTTTTCTAGAGTTCTTTATTTTCTCTTTCCCATTCTTTTTTAATCATTATTACTCTTATAGTCTCATTGTATATATGATTATGGAAAATGAAAGACTTGAATAGGTTATCAGTATAAAAATGGCTGAATACAATGGAGCTTCACTAATACACATTTTACTCCGAAATACATAGAATTATGTCTCCCCCAAAATACTTAGTTGCTGAATTTTACCATAATAAAATAGGTTTAATCTTTGATTCAGATGCCATGAGAGTAAGCTCTATGAGATTAAGAATTCAGCTTATATCAATAATAATGATAATATTATTATTATATATCTTATCCTTTCATTAGTATAAATTTGACACATACAAAAACACACAAATATATATATATATGTATATATATATATATTTTTTTTTTAGTTAGTGATGTTATCTTTATGATTAACTCCATGATTTCTCATGAAATCACTTTAAATAAAAAAAAAATACTAGATGGCTAACTGTGGTCCAGGTAATGATCATGGAACAGGTGAACTAAATAGCCCAGAGAAGTTTTAAATCTAGGCATTAATAGAACACTAGTGTAGCAAATACTACTCATTATCTTTAACCTATCTCAGTAGTAATATTTCACTTCAGACCTACTGAATGGACTATAAGGAGGTATGCAAACACATAAGGAGACATTGGTGTCATTCCAGGATCATAGCCCATAAAGAGAAGAGGTTACACTATCATATTGCTAAATAGGGTGAGTGTTTTCAGAAGTCAAAGTCATAGATTATGTAGGAAGGTGAGACTGAACAGGACATTGGCATCTTCAGCTGCTTTGAACTGTAGGGTTTGGAGTCCTGAAAGGATCTATAGAGTTCTGATCTGGCCCAATCTGGATTCTGCTATCACTATGCTCTATGGATGAGAATAAAGACAAAAAGCAGTTCAGGAGTTTTTTGCTATGTCATTTGTTCCCATCCTGATGTTATGTAGCAATCAATTAATGACTTTCCACTCTCATTGTTACCAACTGGGAGCTAAATTGGACAAATATGATTGATAAAATGTGGTCACCTGAATTTTTCTGAGCCACAGTGTAATCTACCCCTTAAAATTTACCTTCCTTATCTTTCCTTTATTTGTTAGTCCCTGAAACATCACTGGAAATAATTATTAATATGTAAAGGGTGGAATAGATTTGGTTGTCAGAAAAAAATATTTTTGATTAGTTTTAAAAATTAAGGACAAATATTCAGTTTTGCCTGACCAAGTCTAGTGTCATTGTGAATAATTGAATTATTTTGCCCATACTGGCTCATTTTATAGTTGCCAGAGATTTATTATTGTGGACAATATTCCTTTGTTTGCAGCAAATCTGAAATGTGAGTTGGATCAGTGCATTAGAGTTCATAATTTTCACACTGCCAAATTGTTTTTTAAATGGCTTTAAATTCAGCATAAGTAGAGCATTACAGCTGCTGTTCTATAGTGAGTTCTACTTATCGAAATTTTAGTATTGCTAATGTTTTCAAGAAGAAAAGTTGTTTTGTGTTAACGATTTCTTGTCTTTTATATTCTCTATTATATGAGGAAAATGGGTATCATAGCTCCTTTGTTGTTTTGAAGGTGAATCTACTTGCAAATTCAATAAAATGAGTGTCCATTTATGGAGTACCTAGAAGGTCAAAGCTTAATTATATATGTAGAATATATAAGTATCTCATATATAGCTTTGCGAAAAGTTGGTTTGCATTCTAAGTCTTGGTTTCTTACAGATTGGTTTCCACATGAAATGCTTCATATAGGATGATAAATTTATTGCTGTTGTATATTGGTTTGTGTTTATAATATACTGGATTGACTGAATAATAAATCTTTTTCAAGACAATTACTTTTATTGGTAATGGTAAATTATATTGGTTTTCATGTGAGACCCACTATTTTGCATTTAGATTATACTGTTTCGGTCAGCTGATATTGAATTGTACATTTAATTAGCTTGAAAAAATGTTTTGGAATGAATAATACATATTTTAAGACAATTATATTAATTTAAGTAAGTTGTATTGGTTCAGAGGGAAAAAGAATAAGTTTGGTTTACTTCATAGAGACTCAAACCTGCCCTGCACCAATTTGTTCCTAAATCATTGGTTGGTATATAACGAAGTTGAATTTCATCTTCAGTATTCTTAATTTGGTTAATTAGTATTATGGCAAGCATATACAGAAAAAAAAGTCTTTCTAAAATAATTTAAGCACTTTTTCTCACTTCCCTTGCACAAAAAGGAAGAAAACCCCCAAGACACATGTTAATTAATGGCCAAGTTCAAGAATTCCTGAGAAAAAGAGAACCATTAGGGGGAAAAAAGAGAGACTTTGGATTGAGTCAATGAGGAACATAATTTGAAGAAATAGACAAAGGTAGTAATTTGCAGGAAAATTATGAAAAAAGTCCCTGAGTCATGCTGACAATCTTAGGAATGTATTTAAAAATGACATTGGTCACAGCAATGAAATAGTAATTCTTTCCTGTGGCTAAGATGAGAATACTGGACACTGGCATAAAGGGAGTCCAGGACCCAGAGAGAAGAATAGTTGACTCTTGTCCATTTCTTATACCTTAAATAATAATTTAAGAGGCAATGAAATGATTGGTTTGCACTATGAGGTCTTACTGGGACTGAGACAGGCAAAAAAATGGAATTCCCTAGAAGATGAGTTATAAATTTTTCACTTGCTATCTAGATGAGTATATTTGTATCTTTTGAATTCCTTACAAGAATTTTCATGTGATGGGTCTATATTCTATTATTTGCTAGATTGATGTATGAAAAAGAACAGACAACTTCTAGAGGAGGGACTCAACCTGGTGTTCATTGATAAGAAAATTTCAATATAATTGTTTCCTTTTGTAATCATATGTCTTTTTTTTTAGATTCAAGATGACATTTTGAAAAGGGATCTATTGGCTTCAGCATATTGCCAAAGGATCCATAGTAATAATGATAAAGTAAAAAATAAAACTACTTTAAAGGAAATCGTGAAAGTGATCAAATTTAGATTTCATTCCAAGAATATTTCTAGGTGGAGGAATGGAGAAAGTAAATCAAAGAGCTATGAGAATGTTGCTCAAAACAGAAACATTAGTAAGGAATCAGAAACCATTGAATTATTTTATGTTTACATTCTATTTTGTACAAGTTTATAAGATGATGAAAACATGCCATAAATGTTTGGTTATAATAAGTTTTTCTCATTTTGAAAAGATGGCAGCATATCACCTTCCAACTAACCTTCTTATTCAGTCTATGCATATTTCCAAAAAGGAAACTTCACAAAAAATATGCTGAAGATCACATTTATTCAATCATTAACCATATTATGAATATCATTCCAAAATTTGTAGCAACAAAATCCAATGAATAATAGTTTATAAATATGTTATAATTTCCTAATAATTTTGATTCTGATATCATTGTAGCAAAGAGTCCTCAGATCACCCAAAAAGTACAATAATGGACTCAAAGATCTAATGAAGGCTTATATCAGGCCTTCCTACTCGTAGCACAATTATTCTGATGATGTCATTGATGTTATTAAATGTGGAGAAAATATAGTGCCAACACATTAGGTGAGAGATTAGTGAGTTTCTAGAGTAGAAAATGATTCTATATGATTTTTGTATTACTTAAAATGCTGTCAGTGGATAAATGAGGTCTAGAAAAGATACTGGTGATGCTGGAATTAGATCCACATCCCTGCCTTCAAGCAGCTTCCATCTCTATTCACACTACATAACAAACACACAAACACATACATGTACAAAATACAAAAAATAAAAAAAATGTTCTCACAATGCTAACTTTGTAAAGTTATTTTGTTAGTAAAATGAAGTTTTATCCCAGTTTTACAAAGGAAGCAAATGAGTCAGAGAGAATATAAATGACTTGTTTACATAGATAGTCAAAGCCATGATAAGAAATCAAATATTATGTGTTCTAGGTGCTTTCCAGAATAGGTACCTTTTTTTGGCTCCATGTATACTTTAAGAGAAGTGTAATGGCTTGAAATCATGCAAGTTTGTCCCTTTTCAAAACCTTCTCCCAATTCCTTCCCCCACTTACAGAAAATAACGACTCATGATGACAATAATTGCTATATCTATAATTTTGAATTTCTAGTAATTGTGTACATACTACTTTTGGCTCCTTATGACATCATGAGAAAGCAAATAGTAATAGGATTTTTAAAACATATTGAAATATATCTTGAAAATAGACTATATAGATATGTTTTAAATTAACTAGGTATTATTAATATGCTTCTTTATGGATTATGTTTTGTCTCTTTACTTGAAATGATTATTTATTTCATGAGAATTATATTTGTTATTCAATTAATTCTGTAAACATCTCATTACATAATAAATGATACATTAATAACTTATTGTAGCAATTAGGTAGCAGATATTGATTATAAGCTCATAAGATGAATGGCAAGTAAAACAGAGAGCAGGCTGTTAAAATACAATTCCATCAATCAAAACTACATGTCTTCAGTGTTGCAACTTTCTTACTGGAGCATTCCAAATATTCTTTTTAGTTCATAGAATTAACAAGAAGATTGGTATATGAAAGGATAGCTCATTTTCTAAAGGTATATGTTGCAATGAACAATAAAGCTTCCACAGAGTTCAAGGGGTGTAGTGTCCCCTCAGTTCTTTCCGTCAATCTTTATTCCTCCCTGTCTTCAAAATTGTCCTCAAATGGACTACATATATGCAGATATATACATGTGTACAAACACATTTACATAAATAAAAATGTTAAATTAAATAAATCATAAATTAAAGAAATGTAGTCAATTTGAAGGGAAAAAACTATACACTTTGAAAGATTTAAAATGACAAAAATAATCATGCAATAACATACTTGTGTCTGTAGGTATATGTACAAATACATGTACATCCTGTGTATATATGTATACAATATAAGTTCATGTACATACAGATGTCTAGATAAACATACACAGGCACACATTATAGATGATGCCTCTATGTGCTTTTAAATCTTTCAAAATATTTTTTTCTTTTTAAATTGATTACCTATTTCTTTATTTCTTTTTTCTTTGTTTATTTAAAACCCTTACCTTCTGCAGAAAAGCAGTAAGAGCTAGGCAAGGGTGGTTAAGTGACTCTCCCAGAGTCGCAAAACTAGGAAGTGTCTGATGCCAGATTTGAACCTAGGATCTCCTGCCTCTAGGCCTGGCTTTCAATACACTGAGCTCCCCAGCTGCCCCCAATTTATTTTATATTTTAACATTTTCTTTCTTTATGTTTTGAGTTTCAGATTTTCTCATTCTATTCCACCTCTCAGCCAGCCTCTGAAAAGTCAAACAATATAATATCAATGATTCATGTGAAATCATGTAAAACATTTCCATATTAGTCATATCATTTTTAAAGTGACAAGGTTATACTTGAATATATTCTCAGAGTTTTTAAGTTCTCTTTCTAAAGTTGGACAGCATTTCTGGATCATAAGTCCTTTAGGATTAATTCGATTTCCTATATATTGGAGAAATGAGGCCTATATCTGAGAAATTTACTATAATTTTTTGATATTTTCTTATTGTTTTTATTTCATATTACCAAATATAGATTCCTTGATTATCTCTTTTAATTATGTCTATTATTTCTTTTGCTTTCTATGAGATTATAATTGTTATCTTTGCCTTTTTGTACTTTTTTCAGCTAAAGCATAATAGATTCTGCTCCAGTCCATTATTTTAATTCTGTTTGTATTTCTGTTTCAAGTGTGTCTCTTATAAACAATATACTATTAGATTGTAGTTTCTAATCCATTCTGATGTGTGCTTCCATTTTATGAATGATTCCATCCCATTCATTTTCACATTTGTGGTTATTACTATTAATTTCCCTCCATCCTCTTTTCTTCTGTTTTTCTCTCTGTCTATAATAATTTGTAAGGATTTTTATTCCTTAGTGAACTTTTTTTTAACATTTATTGATATTCATTTTTTAGAAAAGTTAGCATGGTTACATGATTCATGCTCCAACTTTCTCCTTCACCCCTCGCCCTCCCCCCACCTCTAGCCAATGTGCATTTCCACTGGTTTTAACATGTGTCATTGATCAAGACCTATTTCCAAATTGTTGATCATTGCATTGGTGTGGTAGTTTTGAATCAAAATCTCCAATCATGTCTGCCTCAACACATGTGTTCAATCAGCTGCTTTTCTTCTGTGTTTCCACTCCTGCAGTTCTTCCTCTGAATGTGGGTAGCGTTCTTTTCCATAAATCCCTCAGAATTGTCCTGGATCATTGCATTGCTGCTAGTACAGAAGTCCATTACATTCTATTTTGCCACAGTGTATTGGTCTCTGTGTACAATGTTCTTCTGGCTCTGCTCCTTTCACTCTGCATCACTTCCTGGAGGTCTTTCCAGTTCACCTGGAACTCCTCTAGTTTATTATTCCTTTGAGCACAATAGTATTCCATCACCAGCATATACCACAATTTGTTCAGCCATTCCCCAATTAAAGGACATACCCTCCTTTTCCAGTTTTTTGCCACCACAAAAGGCTCAGCTATAAATATTTTCATACAAGTCTGTTTATCTATGTTCTCTTTGGGGTACAAACCCAACAATAGTATGGCTGGATCAAAGGACAGGCATTCTTTTATAGCTCTTTCAGCATAGTTCCAAATTTGCCAACCAGAATGGTTGGATCAGTTCAAAACTCCACCAGCAATGCATTAATGTCCCAATTTTGCCACATCCCCTCCAGCATTCAATACTCTCCCCTTCTTTCATTTCAGCCAATCTGCTAGGTGTGAAGTGGTACCTCAGAGTTGTTTTGATTTGGATTTCTCTAATTATTAGAGATTTAGAACACTTTCTCATGTGCTTATTGATACTTTTGATTTCTTTACCTGAAAATTGCCTACTCATGTCTCTTGCCCATTTACCAATTGGGGAATGGCTTGATTTTTTATACAATTGATTTAACTCCTTGTATATTTGAGTAATTAGACCCCTGTCAGAGTTTTTTGTTATAAAGATTTTTTTCCCCAATTTATTGTTTCCCTTCTGATTTTGGCTGCATTGTTTTTGTTTGTACAAAAGCTTTTTAGTTTAATATAATCAAAACCATTTATTTTACATGTTGTAATTTTCTCTACCTGTTGCTTGGTTTGAAAATCTTTCCTTTTCCAGAGATCTGACAAGTATACTATTCTGTGTTCACTTAACTTATTTATAGTTTCCCTCTTTATATTTAAGTCATTCACCCATTATAAATTTATCTTGGTATAGGGTGTGAGATGTTGATCTAAACCTCTTTTCTCTCATATTGTTTTCCAAATTTCCCAGTAGTTTTTGTCAAATAGTGGATTCATGTCCAAAAAGTTGGGCTTTTTGGGTTTATCATACACTGTCTTGCTGATGTCATTAACCCCAAGTCTATTCCACTGATCCTCCCTTCTGTCTCTTAGCCAGTACCATATTGTTTTGATGACTGCTGCTTTATAGTATAGTTTAATATCTGGTACTGCTAGGCCCCCTTCCTTCACATTTTTTTATTATTTCCCTTGATATTCTTGATCTTTTGTTATTCCAAATGAACTTTGTTATAGTTTTTCCTAATTCAGTAAAAAAAGTTTTTTGGTAGTTTGATGGGTATGGCCCTTAGTGAACTTTTGTATCTCTCCTCAACCTTCCTTCAATTTGACCAATAATGATTTAAAGAATTTCTTTTTTCAGGGAGTTTTTGTACCTCTTTTACTATTAGGCCAATTCTGTTTTTTAACATCTTATTTTCTTCATTAATTTTCACATCTCTTTTACAAAGTTGTAAATTCTCTCATAATTTTCTTGTATCACTCTTTTATTTTCCCAATTTTTTCCCTACCACTCCCCTCTTTCTTTAACTCTTAGGAATTCTTCTTGATCTTATGATTATTAGAATTTTTCTTTGTGTCATTGATTGTGGCTCTTTCTTAACTTTGAACTTCACATTAAAAATGGGCTCTGTTAACCTGGGAGCGAGAAGGTAGTCTCCCAAGTTTCAAACTTTATCATGTTGCTATTTTCAAAGCTACTTCTGGGAACTCTGCAAGTTTTTGGTATTTCCAAGGCAGTATGATTTTGGGAGAGGTGCAATCTCTTGATTTCTTTTCTGATCTTTAAAAAGGAATAGGTCCTTATCCTTATATCTACAAGGACTAGCAGTGTTTTAGACTGACTTTTTGTTGGTTTTGCCATTGAAAATTTAATTTGAGGTGAAATTTTAATTGTCTAGAGAGGAATATTGAAAGAATTTACCTGAGTTGTTATCTCAAATCTCCCATATTGGATACACTTGGCTATTGTATTTATGTAGTCATATCTAACTCAAAGTAATGCCATATGGGATTTTCTTGGTTAAAAGGTTAGGTTGATTTTCCATTTTCTTTTCTAGCTTCCTTTTAATAGATGAGGAATCAGAGGCAAACATAGTTAAGTGACTTTCCTAGGGTCACATGGCTGGTAAATGTCTGAGCTGGATTTGAACTCAGAAAGAGGGTCTTTCTGACTTCAAGTCTAATGATTTATACACTGTACCACCTAGGTGCGACTAAATACATTACAATTGAATGCTTATTAAAAGAAAAATAATGTCAGTTTTTTTTCTCTTAAATTTTCTAATGTAGAAGTTGCTGCAGTTAATACTCAGTAAACTTATTTATTCTCAATTGATCAAGCACATATTATTTGTAAAGCAATGTACACAATGTAAGAAATGAAGTTACAATCTCTATTACAAATGCCTAATTCAGTTGGAATCATTGTTGAAGGTTTGATTGCTCTTAAATTTCATGTGTAACAAATAAAATGGATATAGATGGATATAGATAAAAGTATTAATATTTTATTTAAAGCCATGTTGGTAAATTTAAGAAAGACCACATGCCTGCTAAGATCTAATTATTCAAATCACCTGCCATTACCTTCTGCCCACCTGGCTGCTTCGTAGGAAAGAAAGGGTCCCAATCAAGTTCTCTCTATTTAAG
The DNA here is from genome assembly GCF_016433145.1 of Gracilinanus agilis. Taxonomy (NCBI): domain Eukaryota; kingdom Metazoa; phylum Chordata; class Mammalia; order Didelphimorphia; family Didelphidae; genus Gracilinanus; species Gracilinanus agilis. Next base: position 189,318,362 of record NC_058135.1, on the reverse strand, counting down.
CTATGCTTTACTTTGGCTCATGTTACCATGTAAGAAGGAAGCCCATTGAATCATGGGAAATGTAGTTTCAAAGTCCCCTAAACATCCACAGGAAGTTTATGTCATATATCTAAATATTTTAAGGCTCAAATAAACCCCAAAGAAACCCCCCCCAGATTCCAATAACACACATGGCAATAGAAAAAAGATTCATGGTATAAGACAAGATTTCATATTTGCCATGCCAGGATATTTGAAGGGAAGAGACTGAAGAAGAAAATAAAACTTTGAGAAAAAGAGCAAACTCATTGGGAAGAAGAGATAAAAAATGAGTATGCGGTACATATTTAGTAGCTACTTAAAGGCTCTGGAGAAGATACATCAAAGTTTAAAAGCAATTTTTTGAATAGAAGTGGCAGTGGAAATGTTTTAAAGTTGAGGTGGATATAAAGGCCTATGTCATTTCCTTTTTCTGACTCTGTGTGTCCAAGGGTGTAGAATAGAGTAACTAGCCTTGAATACATTTTTGAAAAGGCTTGTGTCTTTAGGAGAAGTCTGAGTTTTAGTGAAGAAGAAAGATAGAAGAAGGAGATCTAACATAAAGTCACAGTAGAAAAGAAGATTAAAGGAGGATATGGAGTAGAGAGGGCTTGAACTTAGTTCAGTGCAGGGACATAACAGCTAGCTCATCTATCTACATATCTACAAAATTCTATATTTGGGGCATCCTGGATATAGGTAGTGGCATCTCAGCAACTAGGTGAATAAATGGTCTGATTGCAGCTTTCTCACTGCAATGCATGACAGCAGAAAGTGTGCCAACTCCTCTATGAATATTAGGACCAAGAACAAAGCTGTTTTGGCCCTATACTATGTTGAGCTCTGCTTGAGCATAAATTTGCTTAATTGACTGCCTGCTAAAGCCTGTGAAAATGACCATCAGCAAAATTATAAAGGATTTTAACTTTATGAGTGAACACAAGGTTCAGTGGGTTTACTACACGTTTTTGTGATATTGTCCTTTTTTTTAATGAGACAACATGCTGATGTCACCTTCATGACCATAAATCTAAGGCACTAACTGTGAAATTAATCTGTCACAATGGTTTGAATATATTACTACCTTCAAAACACTCATATTAAATGACACTTTCAGAGAGTGCAACCCTTAGGAATTCACCCAAATACAAGGTCATATCTAAAGACATGAAACATGCAGTCAATTTGACTTAGTTATTCCTTCTTTCAAATGAATCAGCAAGTAAATTTTACCACAAATGGATGTATTTAGACATAAGCAGGTGTATCACAATGTTTTATATCTCCTTTTAGTTCATTAAATCTCTTGTGATAAATAGGAGAAAAGGATGCCCTTGGAAGCAGGAAGGTCAGTGTTCAACTACTTCTGATACATACAAACTATAGAGTCTTGGAAAAATCTTAAACTCTCTGGCCCCAGACAGTGTTTTCAGAATAAAAGTTGCAAATACACTGTTGTTTTACATTAGTGAAGGGAGTTTTCACTTTGGTTATTCTCTATACAGATGAAATGATGTCTGGATTAAAAAAATTTAATCACTACAGTTATTAGTACCTAAAATCAAATCTGGACTCAGATATTTACTACTTGTGTGACCCTAGGAAAGTTACTAATGTTTTCTTTGTCTCAGTTTCCTCAAATGTAAAATGTTATTTAAGGACGTGTCTCATAGTATTGTTAGGAATAAAAGAGATTATATTTGTAAAACATTTAGACCAATGCTTGACACATAGTAAGAGCTATTTAAATGTATATCCCCCTTCTCTTCACTACTTCTTTATATAAATATGTTTCTCAGACCAGGGTCTTTCAAGTGCTATAGCAAAACAGTTCCAGAGTTATGCCATATTCATTTTTCAATTGATCCTCTAAGTTACTTCTCATTTGATCCAAAGTAATGAGATGAAAAAGAAAACATGGGCACATAAGCTTCAATTTTTGATTTAGCAGTGTTTTTTTTAAAAACCTCTTTTTATTGTGTGCTTTAAGAAAATTATACTTTCAGGTAATGTTCTGTATAATCTAGCAAATGTTTCCCTTCTTCCACAATGTATAAGAAGGGACAATGTAAACAAGGGATAGGATATACAGCTAATTTCAGGGTGTCCCAAAGCACATTGAACAAAAGTCTCCATTTCCTTTGCCTTTAAGCAAAAATACACTCTATGACTTTTATATCTTTATTTTATCAGCATAAAATGGGAGAGCAGGAATGGAGCAGGAGATGTGCAAGTAAAATACTACAAAAGATAACTATCAAGAAGTTTTCTGTATATCAAAACTACTTTCCAAGGTCAGATGGAAAAGGACTATGCTTCTTCAAATGTTTTAGAACAAATGCCTTAATGATTCCTATTTATTTATTACTTAAAAATAAAATAAATAAAATATTCACTATAATGTCAGATAACCATAGTGTCTATGTGAATGGGGTTTTAAGATGTAAAAAGAGTTCTGAACTTGGTGTAAGGAATACATAGGGTCCAAATTCAGTTACTGATACTCTAAAACAACGGTCGGCAACCTTTATGGCTATGAGAGCCATAAACGCCTGCAGAAGGAAAAGGATGGACGCAGAAGGTGCTAGAATATGGGGTGGGGGCTGATGGACCCCCTGGGGCACATCCTGGGCCTCTGCCTGGACTGGCTGGTCGGGAGGTGGAGCCAGATATGGCTCAAGAGCCATATGTTGCTGACCCCTGCTCTAAAATAATGGTCTAATCATGTATTCCCTTTGAGCCTCAAACTCTTTCAGTTTGAAATAAAGATAATAAAAACTCTAGCACATACCTGACAGGGTTGTTCTTAAAATATATAAAAAAGATATAATCTATGTAAAATGCTTTATAACTATTAAAATAAGTGATATATAAATAATCAGCTGTTCATATTAAATGTAAATTGAATGAAAGGAGATATACATTAAAATGAAAGCTGTTTGATGGGCTATTAATGATATTTATCTATAATGCTTTACTTTCCTTGTTTTGTTATTAGGATTATATTTATCTCATGTAATGCCTTTGACAAAGGGTTGTCTCAATTTCTGAGAATTAATTTATATAGCATATATATACATATATATATATATATGTATATATATACACACATATATATATGTATAACTTTTTAATTTGGATAGGAATTCCTGTAAATCTACCAGGGCTAGATATCTGCTTTTTTTTGTTTGTTTTGTTTTGCCCTTGTGCAGTGCTTTTTTGACTAGTTTTACTTTTTTCTTATATTAACTAAGATACCGACCTTGTCCTGTTTTGGATATTTAATACATGTGACAATAACTCTCTTTTTCATTTATGGTCTCATTTTGATGAGGGCAGGCCACATGAATGTGTCTAGAAGTTCCTGATAATTCATTTTATTTCTTCTAATTCTGTTGTAATTTCATGATATTAATTGATATTAGGGGAGTTTGATTTTTATTGTATCTTTTAAACCAGGTCTATATAAAGGTTTATCAAATTTCTTACTCTTTTCAGAGAGAATAACATATTTTATACTAGGAGTCATTCTTCAATATGACCAAATTTATATCAGGGATTCAAGAATGGTTCAAAATTAGGAAAACAATTGTTACATTTAAAACTAAGTGTTCAAATATAAAATGTTATCTGAATCAATGAAGAAAAGATCTTTGACACCATGTGATGCTCACTTCTTTTAAGAAGAATCCTATAAATTGCAGCTATAAAAGGATCATTTTAATTTTATGAAAGTATATACCTAAAAAGGAAAAGAATATGTTCATATGCAATGGGGCTACAATGGAAGATTTCTCAAAAAATATAGGACACTAAAAATAAAAGATGTATACTTTCTCTATTATTAACTGATATAGTTCAATTAATGAATATCTTAACAAACTGTGGTAAGTGAATGTTATTGGGCATTATTGCCCTCTAAGAAATGGGAAATGGAGAAAAAACATTAAAATCGTACATAAAGTTTTTTTCTGGGTTAAGATGGCGGCAGAGTAAGAAGCAGCTCTTAACCTCTCCTGACCGAAACACACAAAACTCCTCAAGGGGACATAAAAACAAGTCCAGACGAAGGGAGGAACCCCCACAACAGGGCACAGCGTGGAAGGTACGTGGAATCGAGGCATTTCCATGCTATAAAGGGGTGAAACAGCCCTCACGAAATCGCGGGCTGAGCAAACACCCCACCCCCTCCCCCTCCACACTCATCTATAGCTCCGAAGCCAGCTAAAAAGAAATAGGGCAAGTTTGGGGCACCCATCGAGTCATTGGCAGCTC
>NC_058135.1:189274452-189300321 GCF_016433145.1 Gracilinanus agilis | reverse complement strand
ATTAGGACACATTCTATTTTACCTGTATATATATATATTTTATTCTATTTTATTTTACCTGTATATGTGTATATATATATATATATATATGTATATATATATATATATATATATATATGTATACTGGCATAAGAAGGATATATCCTTCTTATGCCATTTTAAATACTTATCTAACTTCTAAGGCCAGCATAGAGGTTCTGATGATTAGGAATTGCAAATAAGAATAGTTTAGGGGAGTGTGATATATTGGAAAGTGAATAAACTAATGAACTAATTCAGGATGTAGAAGATCTGATTTCAAACCCCATGTCTGACAACACTTAACTTCCTCTTTTACTTTGGATATCACCTTGAACCTATGTAGGCCTTGATTCACATTTCTCAGAAGTTATGGAGTTTAAATAGATGTTTTCTGAAATCTACCTCACTATTCTTTTTTTTTTTAAACCATTAACTTCTGTGTATTGGTTCATAGTTGGAAGAGTGGTAAGGGTGGGCAATGGGTGTCAAGTGACTTGCCCAGGGTCACACAGCTGGGAAGTGTCTGAGGCCAGACTTGAACCTAGGACCTCCCGTCTCTAGGCCTGGCTCTCAATCCACTGAGCAACCCAGCTGCCCCCCTCACTTTTCTTTATGAGCCTTGCTTTCCCAAAGAGGAGGTGGAGTAGAAGGAAATGAAAAGAAATACCTAACCAGTTTTCAACTTTTCTTCCATATGTTGTCATTGGATGAAGTTTTGCCATCAGCATTTGTCACCTGCTTTCCCAGCCAAGATTATCCAGCAACGTATAAATTCATTTCGATTTTGTGTGGTTATTGGGTCACTGGTATGGTGGGGAAAATTAGAATTTCACTCTTTTTCCCTATGTCCCCAATCCTTATTTGAAGCCAAAAAATTAACCACTATTCCCTACACTTGAACTACAGTCAAGAGGCCATATTAAATGACTGGGTGAATCTAAAGCAAGGCTCTGTTCCTGATTGAAAAAAAATCATCAATAAGATGCTAAGTGGGATTTTTTTATTCTAAGATCAGTTTGATGGTAACCTTGTGACCAATAAATTAAATACTTTTGAAAAAAAGGAATCATTATCATGTTTTACTTTTTAATTATGTAAATATCTAAAAGAATCTTGGTAGGTCAATGATTCTGATTCCTCTCATACTAAGAAGAACTGACTTATCTTTGGCACCAGATAGTAATTATGATAACCTAGATATCAACTTGATTTTATTAATTCTGACACTTGATCCTCCATGGCACAGTTATGAAGATTAACATGTGTGTGATTATTTGACTTAGAATATACTTTAAAAACCTTTCTTTAGATTTATTGTAGGTTTATTTGAGGGAATTATTAACACTTAGAATAGAATTTAATTTTGCAGTTCTCTCTTCAAATTCCAACTGTAATTTCTTAAGAGAGCCCAAAGTATTATATTACAAGGTATTATATTTCTTTTTTCTTTTTATTTTTAAGGTATTAATATTTCTTTTTTAAAATTTTTTAAAAATTTATTTTTTTAAATATTTTTTCATGTTTATATGATTCATTTTCTTTCTCTCCCCTCTTCCCTCTCCTCTCCCATGCAAAATTATATTTCTGCTACTATAAGAAGAGGACATTTTAGTCATTTGTGAAATGAAGACATATGTTTCAGTTGTCAGGGTTCTAGCCATGTAGGTCACCAAATCTTCACTTGCCATTTGAGTCATTGTTATATATAGTATTATTCATTCCCCTACCCTCAACCTCCTATACCCCCAAAATAAAACCAGATGAACAATACCAATTTATTTTTTATGAATAAATTTGCTATCATTACCTTAATTAATAGCACAAGCTTCCATTTCTGCTCATTAAATACTAATTATTTAATAACTAGAGAAATATCATTTCCCATGAGTAATTTCTCTAAAATATATAATTAAATATTAAAATTATTGATTAGCTATGTTAAAAAATAAAAGCAATAATAAACATAAAACATATGTGACTATTTATAATATTTTGGCTGTCATTAATGTTATAACATAGGTGAACATTGAACTTAGTATAACAGTATTTTACTCCTCTTTCCTGTTTGGAAACTCAGGCTCATTCTATTGTTTTGATCTTTTTGTGTCACTTTAATTTTTTTTAATTTTTTGAACATTTATTAATATTCATTTTTAACATGGTTACATGATTCATGCTCCTACTTTCCACTTCACCCCCCTCAATCCCCCCACCCATGGCCGACGCACATTTCCACTGGTTTTAACATGTGTTATTGATCAAGAACTATTTCCAAATTTTTGATAGTTGCATTGGTGTGATAGTTTCGAGTCTACATCCCCAATCATGTCCACCTCAACCCATGTGTTCAAGCACTTGTTTTTCTTATATGTTTCCTATCCTGCAGTTCTTCCTCTGAATGTGGGTAGCATTCATTACCATAAATCCCTCAGAACTGTCCAGAGTCATTGCATTGCTGCTAGTACAGAAATCCATTACATTCAATTTTACCATAGTATATCAGTCTCTCTGTACAATGTTCTTCTGGCTCTGCTCCTTTCATTCTGCATCAGTTCCTGGAGGTCTTTCCAGTTCACCTGGAACTCCTTCAGTTTATTATTCCTTTTAGCACAATAGTATTCCATCACCCGCATATACCACAGTTTGTTCAGCCATTCCCCAATTGAAGGACATACCCTCCTTTTCCAGTTCTTTGCCACCACAAAAAGCCCAGCTATAAATATTTTCATAGAAGTCTGTTTTTTTTATGATCTCTTTCGGGTACAAACCCAACAATGGTATAGCTGGATCAAAGGGCAGGCATTCTTTTATAGCCCTTTGGGCACAGTTCCAAATTGCCAGCCAGAATGGTTGGATCAGTTCAAAACTCCATCAGCAATGCATTAATGTCCCAATTTTGCCACATCCCATCCAGCATTCATTACTCTCCCTTCTTTCATTTTAGTCAATCTGCTAGGTGTGAGGTTATACATCAGAGTTGTTTTGATTTGCATTTTCTGATTATTAGAGATTTAGAACACTTTCTCATGTGCTTATTGATACTTTTGATTTCTTTACCAGAAAATTGTCTATTCATGTCTCTTGCCCATTTACCAATTGGGGAATGGCTTGATTTTTTTATACAATTGATTTAACTCCTTGTATATTTGAGTAATTAGACGCCTTTCAGAGTTTTTCATTATAAAGATTTTTTTCCCCAATTTTTTGTTTCCCTTCTGATTTTGATTACATTGTTTTTGTTTGTACAGAAGCTTTTTAGCTTAATATAATCAAAACCATTAAATTTACATTTTGTAATTTTCTCTAAATCTTGCTTGGTTTTAAAATCTTTCCTTTCCCAGAGATCTGATAGGTATACTATTTTGTTTTCACTTAACTTATTTATAGTTTCCCTCTTTATATTCAAGTCATTCACCTATTCTGAATTTATATTGGTGTATGGTGTGAGATGTTGATCTAAGCCTAATCTCTCCCATATTGTTTTCCAAAATTCCCAGTAGTTTTTGTCAAATAGTGGATTCATGTCCCAAAAGTTGGGCTCTTTGGGTTTATCATACACTGTCTTGCTGATGTCATTAACCCCAAGTCTATTCCACTGATCCTCCCTTCTGTCTCTTAGCCAGTACCATATTGTTTTGATGACTGCTGCTTTATAGTATAGTTTAATATCTGGTACTGCTAGGCCCCCTTCCTTCACATTTTTCTTCATTATTTCCCTTGATATTCTTGATCTTTTGTTATTCCTAATGAAATTTGTTATATTTTTTCCTAATTCAGTAAAGAAGTTTTTTTGGTAATTTGATAGGTATGGCGCTAAATAGGTAAATTAATTTGGGTAGAATGGTCATTTTTATTATGTTACCTCATCCTACCCATGAGCAATCAATAGCTTTCCAATTGTTTAGATCCAGTTTTATTTGTTTGGAAAGTGTTTTGTAGTTTTTTTCATATAATTGCTGTGTTTGTTTTGGTAGATACATTCCCAAGTATTTTATATTGTCTAGGGTGATTTTAAATGGTGTTTCTCTTTCTACCACTTGGGGCTCTAATGTGTTGGAAATATATAGGAATGCTGATGATTTATGTGCATTTATTTTGTATCCTGCAACTTTGCTAAAGTTGTTGATTATTTCTACAAGCTTCTTAGTTGATTCTCTAGGATTTTTTAAGTATACCATCATATCATCTGCAAAGAGTGATAGCTTAGTCTCCTCAGTGCCTATTTTGATACTTTCAATTTCTTTTTCTTTTCTAATTTCTAATTGCTACGGCTAGTGTTTCTAGTACTATGTTGAATAGTAGAGGTGATAATGGGCGTCCTTGTTTCACTCCTGATCTTATTGGGAAGGCTTCTAATTTATCCCCATTGCATATAATGCTTGTTGATGGTTTTAGGTATATACTGTTTATTATTTTTAGGAAAGGTCCTTCTATTCCTATACTTTTCAGTGTTTTCAATAGGAATGGATGCTGTATTTTGTCAAATGCTTTTTTCAGCATCTATTGAGATAATCATATGAATTTGTTTGTTAGACTGTTGATATGGTCAATTATGTGGATGGTTTCCCTAATGTTGAACCATCCTTGCATTCCTGGTATAAATCCCACCTGATCATGGTGGATGATCTTCTTAATTACTTGCTGGAGTCTCTTTTCTAATGTTCTATTTAAGGTTTTTGCATCTATGTTCATTAGGGAGATTGGTCTGTAGTTTTCTTTCTCTGTTTTTGATCTCCCTGGCTTTGGAATCAGTACCATATTCGGTCATAAAAAGAATTTGTTAGGACTCATTCTTTGTTATTATATCAAATAATTTGTATAGTATTGGGATTAGGTGTACTTTGAATGTCTGATAGAATTTACTTGTGAACCCATCAGGTCCTGGTGATTTTTTTTAGGGAGTTCTTTGATGGCTTGTTCAATTTCTCTTTCTGATATGGGATTATTTAGGTATTCTATTTCCTTTCCTATTAATCTAGGCAATTTATATTTTTGTAAATATTCATACATATCTCCTAAATTGTTATATTTGTTGCCATATAATTGGGTGAAATAGTTTTTAATGATTTCATTAATTTCCCCTTCATTAGAGGTGAGGTCTCCCTTTTTATCTTTGATACTGTCAGTTTGATATTCTTCTTTCCTTTTTTTAAATAGATTAACCACTACTTTGTCTATTTTATATGTTTTTTTCAAAATACCACCTTCTAATCTTATTTATTAATTCAATACTTCTTTTACTTTTGATTTTATTCATTTCTCCGTTAATTTTTAGTATTTCTAATTTAGTTTTCATCTGAGGATTTTTAATTTTCTCCCTTTCTAGTTTTTTGAGTTGTATGTCCAATTCATTAATCTCATCCCTCCTTAATTTGTTAATATATGCACTCAAGGATATAAATTTCCTCCTGAGTACTGGCTGGGCTGCATCTCACAGAGTTTGGTAGGATGTATCATCATTGTCATTCTCTTCAATGAAGTTGTTGATTTTTTCTATGATTTCTTCTTTGACTAATTTGTTTTGGAGAATCATATTGTTTAATTTCCAATTGATTTTTGATTTGCCTGTCCAGGTGCCCTTAGTAATTATTATTTTTATTGCATTATGATCTGAGGTTACATTTGTTATATCTGCTCTTTTGCATTTGTTTGCAATGTTTCTATGCCCTAATACATGCAAATCTTTCTGAATGTAACATTTGCAGCTGAAAAGATGTATAGATGTATTCCTTTTTGTCCCTATTTATTTTTCTCCACATATCAATTAAATCTAATTTTTCAAGGATTTCATTCACCTCTCTTACCTCTTTCTTATTTATTTTTTGGTTTGATTTATCTAGATCAGACAGAGGAATATTTAGATCTCTCACTAGTATGGTTTTACTACCTATTTCCTTCATGAGCTCTGCCAGTTTCTCCTTTATGAATTTGGGTGCTATGCCACTTGGTGCATACATATTGACCAGTGTTATTTCCTCATTGTTTATACTGTCTTTAATCAGGATGTAATGACCTTCCCTGTCTTTTTTAATCATATCTATTCTTACTTTGGCTTTATCAGAAATCATAATAGCCACTCCTGCCTTCTTTTTCTCATTTGACGCCCAAAAGATTTTGCTCAAGCCCTGAACCTTAAACTTGTGTATGTCCACCATCCTCATATGTGTTTCTTGTAGACAACATATGGTGGGATTTTGGTTTCTAATCCACTCTGCTATTTGCTTCCTTTTTATGAGTGGATTCATCCCATTCACATTCAGAGTTATAATCATCAGTTGTGCATTCACTGACATTTTTGTATCCTCCCCTAGTCCCACCCCCTCTACTTTCACTCTTTCCTTTTAAACCAGTGTTTTGCTTTGAACATGTATCCCTTATGCCCTCCCTTGATTAACTTCCATTTCTACCCCCTCCCTTGTTATTCCCCTATTTTTATTTTTAAAGGCCTTAGGAATTCCCTCCCCCTTCTTCTCCCCTCCCTTTTATGACCTCCCCACTCCCATCCTCCCCTTTGGTTTATCCCTTCTGACTTTCTCAGTAGGGTTAGATAGAGTTTTTTTATCCCAATGGATAATATAGCTACTCTTCCTTCTCTGGGTTGATTACACTAAGAGTAAGGATTAGATATTAACTCTCAATGCTCTCTTCCTCTCCTTCTTATAATAGTATTCATCCCCTCCTCTTCCCATGCCCTCTTTGTGTGTAATAGAATATCCTATTTTTCTTATTCACTCAAGTTTCTCTTGGTGTCCCCTACTATTCACCCCGTCTTTCCCACCCCACATGTCAACTTAGACCATTTAGTTTTCCACCCTCTTCCTATGAATAATTCTTCTGATTGCTATAATAGTGAATAGTATAATAGTGGATAGAGTTCACTACAGAGAATTATACATAGCATTTCTCCACATAGGAATACAGATAATTAGTTCTTATTGAAGCCCTTAAAGAATCAAATTTAAAAAAGTATGAGTTTTCTTTCTTTTCCCTCTGTTTCTTATTTACCTTTTCATGTTTCTCTTGATTTTTGTGGTTGGATATCAAACTTTCCATTTAGTCCTGGTCTCTTCTGTGCAAATACTAGGAAATCTTCAATTTTGTTGTATGCCCATACTTTCCCCTGGAAGTATATAGTCAATTTTGATGGCTAGTTGATCCGTGGTTGCAGGCCCAGCTCTCTTGCCTTTCTGAATATCATATTCCAAGCCTTGAGGTATTTTAGTGTGGAGGCTGCCAGATCCTGAGTCATCCTCATTGGTGCTTCTTGATATTTGAATTGTCTCTTTCTGGCTTCTTGTAAGATTTTTTCTTTTTTTGGAAGCTCTTGAATTTCGCTATTATATTCCTGGGTGTTGACTTTTTGGGGTCGAGTGTTGATGGTGATCTATGGATTCTTTCAATGTCTATATTGCCCTCTTATTGTAGGACTTCAGGGCAATTTTGCTGAATAATTTCTTTCAGTATGGAGTCCAGGTTTCTATTGATTTCTGGTTTTTCCGGAAGACCAATGATTCTCAAGTTGTCTCTTCTAGGCCTGTTTTCTTGGTCTGTCACTTTCTCATTGAGATATTTCATGTTTCCTTCTATTTTATCAGTCTTTTGACTTTTTTTTATTTGTTCTTGTTGCTTTGAGAGATCATTAGCTTCTAATTGCTCAATTCTAGCCTTAAGGGCCTGGTTTTCGGCTATAATCTTTTGGTTTTGGGCTATAATCTTTTGGTTTTCAGCTATGATCTTTTGGTTTTCCTTTTCAATCTGGTCATTTCTGGTGTTCAATTTGCTCATCAGTTCATTTGATTTCTGAGCCTCACTTTCTAATTGCAAAATTATGCCTTTTAAACTGTTATTTTCTTGCCTGATTTCCTTTTGAGCTATTTCCCATTTCTCTAACCAAATCTTTTCCAACTTTCTTGTCATCTCAGTTTTGAACTCTTCAAGAGCTTGTGACCTGTTTTCCTTATTTTGGAAGGGTCCAGATGATTGTTTGTTCTCCTCCTCTGTTTGCTCATTTGCCTGGATTTTCTCCGTGTAAAAGTTGTCGAGTGTTAAAGATTTCTTTTTCTTATTGTTAATCTTTCTCTTCTGAACTTCCTGATTCTGGGTAGCGATTGTTAGCCCAGCAGCTTCTCAGCTTTATCCTCAAGCTCAGGGTCTGTCTGCGGTCTTTTGGGTCCTGAGGTCTGAGGTCTGGTTTTTTTCAAGGTCAAGGCCCCTCGTGGACCCCCTTGCTTGATCCTCTGCTGGAGGTTCCTTTACAAGTCTCAGGGTGCTGCTTCCACAGTCGTATACCTGTCTGCACTTATTCCCCACTCAGGGTTTCAGAGTCTTCACTTGCACCTGTGTCCACCTCCACCCACACCTCCACCCGCGCCTACGCTCTGTGTCTGGGCTCAAAGTCCATGCTCATTCTTTAGCTTTTTGGGGTCTTAAGTCTTGCTGCTCTCAGGAACAGGCCCTGGAGCTGCCAGTGACTCAATGGGTGCCACAAACTTGCTCTATTTCTTTTTAGCTGGCTTTTGTGCTATAGGTGGTGTGTGTGGAGGGGTTGGGGGGGTGGTTGCACAGCCTGCGATTTAGTGAGAGCTGTTTCACTCCTTTATAGCATGGAAATGTCCCAATTCCACGTACCTTCCACTCTGTACCCTGTTGTGGGGTCCCTCTGTTCATCTGGACTTGTTTTTATGTCCCCTTGAGGAGTCCTGTGTGTTTCAGTCAGGAGAGGTTAAGAGCTGCTTTTTACTCTGCCAGCATCTTAACCTGGAACCCATACATTTAGTTTTTGAAAAGACAGGGTTCCTGTATAGTTAGCTGCGGAATATACTTACTACCTTCCTTTCACCAAGCCAAATATTTCATTTAGAAGGGGCTGTAACTGCCTTTGCCCTGGGAGCCTGTGGTCAGATTTGCTGAAGACTTTAACCTCATACATTTCCATCCTACGAGAACGTAATTCAAACAAAGAAACATCATCACAAGGGGTTTAATTTCTGTCTACTTACCATCTTGGCCCAGGAGTTTCCAAACTAGAATATCTTCCATAACCAAACAGTTAACTGATTTCCAACTCCTTACAGAGTCGGGGGAGGTGAAGGAGTACTCCACAGGTTCCTACCCCTTCCATCCAGTCAATTCTGCCTGCTTCTCCAAAAGCCAGGGATTTGGGAGACTCCATTGTAATCTAACCCCTAATCTCACAGTTTCCTTAATCTTACCATATATACTGTTTATTATTTTTTAGGAAGGGTCCTTCTATTCTTAAACTTTCTAGTGTTTTTGATAGGAATGTGTGTTGTATTTTGTCAAAGGATTCTTCAGCATCTATTGAGATAATCATGTGATTTTTGTTTGTTAGCTGGTTGATGTGGTCAACTATGTGGATGGTTTTCCTAATGTTGAACCATCCTTGCATTCCTGGTATGAATCACACTTGATCAGGATGGATAACCCTCTTGATTAAATGCTGGAGTCTTTTTGCTAGTATTCTATTTAAGATTTTTGCATCTATGCTCATTACGGAAATGGTCTATAGCATTCTTTCTCTGTTTATGATCTACCTGGCTTTAGAATCAGTACCATATTTGTGTCATAAAAGGAATTTGGTAGGACCCCTTCTTTGCTTATCATATCAAATAATTTGTATAGTATTGGGATTAGTTGTTCTTTGAATTTTTGATAAAATTCAATTGTGAATCCATCAGGCCCTGGCAATTTTTTCTTAGGGAGTTCTTTGAAGACTTGTTCAATTTCTTTTTCTTATATTGGATTATTTAAGTATTCTATTTCTTCTGCTGTTAATCTAGGCAATTTATATTTTTGTAAATATTCATCCATATCACCTAGACTGCTATATTTGTTGCCATGAAATTGGGTAAAATAGTTTTTAATGATTACCTTAATTTCTTTTCATTAGAGGTGAGGTCTCCCTTTTCATCTTTGATACTGTTAATTTGGTTTTCTTCTTTCCTTTTTTTATTAGATTTAACAGTACTTTGTCTATTTTATCTGTTTTTTCAAAATGCCAGCTTCTAGTCTTATTTATTAATTCAATAGTTCTTTTACTTTCGATTTTATTAATTTCTCCTTTGATTTTTAGTATTTCTAATTTAGTTTTCATCTGGTAATATTTAATTTGTTCACTTTCTAGTTTTGTAAGTTGCATGTCCAATTCATTAATCTCTGCCCTCCCTAATTTGAATTTTCCCCTTAAAACTGCTTTGGCTGCATCCCATAGGTTTTGGTAAGAAGTCTCACCTTTGTTATTGACTTCAATGAAATTATTAATTGTTTCTATGATTTGTTCTTTCACTAAATTATTTTGGAGAATCATATTCTTTAGTTTCCAGTTTTTGGTTTGTCTCTACATGTATTCTTACTAATAACTATTTTATTGCATTATGATCTCATAATGTTGCTTTTACTATTTCTGCTTTTTTTCATTTGTTTGTCATGTTTCTATTCCCTATTACATGGTCTATATTTGTGAATGTTCCATGTACTGATGAAAAGAAGGTGTACTCTTTTTGTCCCTATTTATTTTTCTCCATATATCTACTAATTCTAATTTTTCTAGAATTTCATTCACCTCTCTCATCTCTCTCTTATTTATTTTTTGATATGATTTATCTAGATCTGATAGGGGAAGGTTGAGGTCCTCCAGTAGTATAGTTTTGCTATGTATTTCATCCTTGAGCTCCACTGGGTTCTCCTTTAGAAATTTGGATGCTATTCCATTTGGTGGAAACATGTTGAGTACTGATATTTCTTCATTGTTTATACTGCCTTTTATTAGGATGTAGTTACCTTCCCTATCTCTTTTAACCAGATCTATTTTTACTTTGGCTCTGTCAGAGATCATGATGGCAACCCCTGCCTTCTTTTTCTCAGTTGAAGCCCCAATAGATTTTGCTCCATCCTTTCATTTTTACTCTATGTATATCTGCCTGTGTCATGTATGTTTCTTGTAGACAACATATGGTAGGACTTTGGTTTCTAATCCACTCTGCTATTTGTTTCCTTTTTATGGGCCAGTTCATCCCATTCACAGTCAGGGTTATAATTATCAACTGTGTATTCCCAGACATTTTGATTTTCTCTCCTTGTCCTGCCTTTTCTTCTTTCACTATTTACTTCTATATCAGTGTTTTGTCTTTAACCATTTCTCCTAATCCCCTCCCTTACTGTACTTCCCTTTCTCCCCTCTCCCTTCTTATTCCCCACTTATTCTTCTTTATGTTCTTTTTAAGCTACCGGCCCCCTGCCCTCTTCCTTCCTGGTGTTACTTCCCTCCCTACCAGTCCTTTTGTTACTCTTCTATTTCTCTATAGGGCAATAATCAATTCTCTGGCCCCAATGGATATGGTTGTTCTTCCCTCTTTAAGTTGATTTCAATGCACTTTAGTGTTCAATATTTCCTCTTTCCAATATCCTTTTCCTTAGAGCATATAGTTATTCTTCCCTTTTGGCCCCACATGCTTCTTCATGGAATATAAATTTACTAAAGTTTGTTTGTATTACCATTTTTCTTAATATTACCTTCTTTTCCCCCTCTAGTTTTATATATATTTATACATATATATGTATATATCACTTGACATTTCATCCTTTACACTTTATCACTGTTCCCTCTATATAAATTTCCTCTAGTTACCCTGTTAGTCATAACAATTTTTAATTTTTGCCAATATCTTCTTTTCTTCTAGGGATACAAATTGATTTAACTTATTGGGTCAGTGAAAGAAAAGATATCCCCCCACCCCAATTACCTCATGGTGATTCTCTTGAGTTCTGTGTTTGGGCAGCAAACTCTCTACCTAAGTCTGTTTTTTTTCTTTATGAATGCTTGGAATTCTTGGATTTTATTGAATGACCATACTTTCCAATGCCAAAATATAGTCAGTTTTTCTTGATAGTTGTTTCTTCGTTGTAGACCTAGTTCTCTTGCTTCCCGGAATATTATGTTCCATGCCTTCAGGAACTTCAATATAGATGCAGCCAGATCCTGTGTTGTCCCAACTGTTATTCGCTGATATTTGAATAACTTTTTTTTAGCAGCTTGTAATATTTTTTCCTTGGTCTGGTTGTTTTTGAATTTGGCTATAATATTCCTGGAAATTGTCAGTTGTGGATTAAATGTCTGTGGATTCTTTCAATTTCCATTTTTCCCTGTTGGTTGAGAATTCCAGGGCAGTTAACTCTGATAATTTCTTGTAGTATGATGTCTAAACTTTTTCTTTTGTCATGATGTTCTGGTAAACCAATAATTCTTAAATTGTCTCTTCTAGCTCTGTTCTCTAGATATTTTATTGAATCAATGAGGTGTTTCATATTCTCTTCAAATTTTTCATTTTTTCATTTTGTTTTATATATTCTTTCTGCCTTGTGAAGTCATTTGCTTCTAGTTGTGTTCTATTTTGTAAAGATCAAATTTCATCCCTGGCTTTTTGGTCATCCTTCTCCTTCTGGTCTGATTTTCTTTGTAGATCATCTTTTGCCTTCTTTGCTTCATTTTTAAGCTGGCCAATTCTGGCTTTTAAGACTTTATATTCTTGTTTTAGTTCATTTATTTCCTTTTTCAAATTGTCTTCAGCCTCTCTTGATTGCTTTTTGAGTTCCTGAAGTTCTTGAGTTAATTGAATTTTGAGATCTTCCAAAGCCTGTGCCCAATTTCCTTGAACTTCTTCCTCTTCTATTTCTATTTCATTTTCTCTCTTTTTTTACTTCCTTCAAAGAAACTTTCAATTGTCATTTCTTTTTTCTTTTTCTGTTGTTTACTCATATTTTTTTCCTTTTCTTTTCTGCTAGTTTGAGCAGATGTATTTAATGAGTTTTAATGAAAGATATTCCCCAAGCTGGCAATGGAGGTTTGTAGTTACTTTCTTTGCAAAAAGAGGAGTGTTGTAGTTTCCCTGCCCTCTGAAGACTTCTTATCTGTCCAATTAATGGGATTAAACCTGTATTGATTGGATTAGTCTGTACTGCTTAATGTACTCTAAGGCTAAAACCTCCAGGGGTGGGGAATGTGGGGACAAGAAGGAGTGTTTTTGCTGAGCTGAGCTGTCTAGCCATAGTGTCCTCCTAATCTGTCCTTCTGTTACAACTGATTTTCTTTCCTCTTAAAGCCCTTTGTTCTTTATCTTGGTGTGATGAAGCCAAGTGGTCTGAGGTCTGAGGTTTGGTTTCCTCTAAGCCTCTGTCTTCCAAGCATTTTTGCTGTGTTTCTCTGTTTTCTCTCTCCAGGCACTTCCCTGATGCCTGTGTTCAGCTCCCTGAGTCATGTGCCAGAAAGGCCGTCTCTCCAGGCTGGTGTGCCTACCTGTCCTGAGATTTCAAGGGCCACTGGAGACACCACACAACACATGGGGGAGGGGTCCTGGGATTCCCATTTTATATCCTAAGAATCAACAGTTCAAGAGTTCAAGGCTTTTTCTTGGAGTACCTCTTTAGCTGTTCAGCAGTAGTATTCCCCCTGCTCTGTCCTGTTGTTAGATTTAGTCCTCTTTCTTTTCAAAGTGCAGTGTTTTCTATTTTGTCATGGAAGGGTGCAGAGGTTTTCAGATTGGCTCTGTCTAAGCTGCCATCTCCCAGAATCCCTCCCTAACTTCTCATCACACTCAATTAAAATCCTATTTTCTGAAGGAAGAATTTTCAAGTTTCCCTTTAATACGTGTGGCTCCTTTCTCAGATTACTTTTGCATATATCTTGTATGTATATAATTTTTTCCATTTCATCTTCCCTATTAGAATGGGAATTATTTGATTCTAAGGCCAATTTCTTTTTAAAATCTGTCTTGAATCCTCTTGAGTGGTATATTAATACCTATGAATTATTGAATTATTGTGTATTTCTTAGTAATGTTTGTGGAATTAACAGAAAGACAAGTACAAGCTATAATAACACAAAGAAAATTATAGTCATTGCTTATATTTCCCCACCAAACTTGTAGAAGACTAGACTTTAAAAATCAGTGATTGCAAATGGACAATAGAAAACTCAATGTCCTACATATCATATAACATGACTGTTGTGAAAATAAAATAAAATAATACTTTTAAAGCACTTTGAAAAAATTAAACTTCTAACTTATAGTAAATTATAGTTTTTATTAGTGCAGAGAAGTTTTTTTGACATGAAGAGAGGAAGATATTTACTGAGGTTTACAAAATATATCAACTAAATTAGGGGGCTCTTCTAGCTTAATAAGAAAATGAAAATATATAAAATTAATTATATTTATTGAAAATAGGATTATCAATGGCAAATAACATATGAAAACATAAGCATATAAAATAGAGTGAATTTGTTTAGCAGTTGATATTTGTTCTAGTAATTTCTAAAACCTACAAAATAAGAAACGAATGGAAAATTAAAGTTCTACTTTGTGCTACTCAACCCACAAGGAAGGTGAAAGAAAGACTGCCCTCAGAAGATCTTTTGTGTTTATGTACAAAGAAACTATGCACAGAAAATTACCAAATTATGAAAAGCCCAGGTATAGTATTACTAGCCCTATAAGCAAAAGAAATCATAAGAAAAAAGAAAATAATCCATATGTACAAAAATATTTATATTAGCATTTTTGATGCTATCCCCAAAATCAAAACTGAGTGTATTCTCTTGGTAGATGTCTAAATAAATTATGATATATGAAATATTTGGAAATGATTATGCCATAATAAATGATGAAGGAAATATTGAAGAAAATATGGTATTAGTGTAACATCCATAATCTTAAGTGGTGTTAAAGCTGCCTCACAGAATTCCACAGTGCTCCCCCAGAACTACAAGAGAGGGGGCATTTGGGGCAGTTAAGAACCTGTGTATGAAAAGGTAAGACACCCAACTTGCAACAAAACTTTGGACACTGCTTTTTGGGGTTAAAGGGAGGCTGGGAAGAAGTGTAGCATTGCTTTTTGTTCTGACCTCAGGGAGCAGGGTGTTACCTTGCTGGTTTACTCCATAGAGACCATACCAGGTTGTGAGCACTGGGAAAATTATCTCACTTGCAAGATCACAACTTATCTTCAATCAAAGTTACCTTCATCATCTTAAACTTAGTAACATTATACTATGAAAAAGGTTAGTTATTGAGAGAGATTAAAGTTAAGTTATCCAAAACACTTTCCCCTCTGGGGAATGTAAAACTAACAAGTTTATTGAAGATTTTAGATAGTTTACCTCCTCCTCATTCCTAAAATCCACTTCCCCTCTCCCTGTTTTCCTGAAATTAATAAATCCATTTCTTAGTTGGATTTGAGAGCCTGTGTGAAATTATACTAGGCTTACCATCAATATACATTACCTAAGCAAAAACTTCATCCAAGCAAGCACTGGAACAGCTGTTGTCCAAAGAGCAAGTGTGCCTCATTGAGAGGACAACCTGAACCTTTTATCTATTTTAGGGTTTAGGGAATAATCTTTAAGCAGTGGGAGTGGTTAATCTCAGTGGAATTATTTCCTATCAATCTACCAATTTAGCCCTGGATTAGTCAAGCTTGTTCAGCATCCATTACTTGACCTAAAAGGGATTCAGTTAACTGGCATTTCCTTCTGCTCTGATTCAAGAGGGATAAGGGGAAGAAGTCTATTCACTTCTGCCCCACCCCCTTGCGAGGATAGCAGCATCCTCCTTGCTCTGACTCCATTACCAACCATTGCAAATCTTACCCAATTTAACAATTAGTAACAATTATGATATCACTGTGAATTAAAAAGTAGATAGACTCCTAACATAGCTTGGAAAAGCATAGATATATGTTCCCCATTGGTAGACCACACTATTGAGTTAATAGATCCTTTGAAGTAGGGAATACTATAATCACTCCCCATTCTCCAAAATGGCATTTTTGGCGTCCTTCTTTCTCTGTCTGTCTCTTGATCTTTCCATATCTTCTTTTATTCATACTTTTCTCTTTACTTCTTCCCTCATAAAAAAAGAAGAAATACATTTTTGGGTTGTCAGCGCAGAATTAGAAAAATTATGAATAGCCTTATGAGAGTTCTCCTTACTTGATCATGCTGTCTTCTTAGAAGACTCACTCTCAGGTTCATCCAATATAAACAACAATTATTTTACAATGTCTAAATGTGACAATTGGGTGTCTTATCTAAAGAAAAGATGAACAGGGGGTATTACTTCTGTTTTTAAGTATGTGAAAGACTGTCACATGTAAAAGGGTTTAGACTTATTTTCATTGGCCAAGAGGGATGAACTAGGAGCAGTGGCTAAAAATGCAAAGAGGCAAATTTACAATTGCTATATAGAAAATCTTCTTAATGGTTGTAACTTTTGGGGAAAGGAATGGAGTTTCTGAGGAGGGATAGATTCTCTATCACTAGATTTATCAACTTGAATGATTATTAACTATTTGCTGTATTGTATAGTATTATCTGTTCAAGTAGGTCTTTGGTCAGATGACTACAAATGCTTTTCACCTTTCATTGTACCATTTAGGCATTTCAGTTTCTTGTGTAACCATAGCTTGAAATCTAAACAATTGTATGGCCCCTGTAATTAGCAAATTAGTCATGGAGCATTAAATTATCATTTTCCCCACCAACATGACGTGACTTATATAATGTCCCAAGCTTCAATCCCAGGAGAAAACTGAATAATTCCATCTTCCTATTCTATGTTTAAACTTCATTGGGCTTCTAGAAGTAAGATAAGGATGAAAAATCAAGTTATTGAATAAGCTTTATAATTTTAGAAATAGAATAGAAGCCTAATCCCTCCAAAATACCAGAAATTATTTTTTTCCTCTGATGGGATATATTCAGTCATGACAGAGATGAAAATATTACCTTGATTTTTTAAGAAGCCTAGACTATTATGGATAATTTAAAATTACTTTTGATTTAGAGGGTGAAGGCTGATTTGACCAATGAAATTCATGCTTTAGCAATTATCTGTTAGTTCAGGGATTTCTTCATCATCATCTAGTGGTGCTTATTAAGGGTCTATATACCCTAAATATCTGCTAGAAGATTGTTTTGGGCAGACTGAAATCTCCATTGAAGAATTATCTAATAGTTCTGGATTCCTGAGTCTAGGCCTAAATATAACGAATAGCCACTTATCCTATTTGTCATCATTTTATAGATATATGTATATTGAGCATAACAGTGCACAGATATGTATGGCATATAGTCCATGAATGATAGTCCTCATCACTGCATTTAGATTGACTAAATTATGAACGAATGTATTTCAAATACATTCAAAATGTGCCTCCACATTGCATGCATGGACTGTAATCACTTTTCTGTCTTTTCTTCCTCTGGAGAATTGTTCATGGTCTTGTTTCAGTTCACAGATGAAAATCAATTTTGTGATTTCATCTCAGTTACTAATGAAAATTTGTTCAAATCATAATGCTACCACATTATTTGCCCAATTCAGCAGAAATACATGATGATGTTCAATGAATTGAAGAGAAGCCAAATTTGGAATAGCAAGGGATTTCCAGGTCAGAAAGGAGGTAAATCAACAAAGTTCGTAAAGGATTTGCATAAATCTTTACTAGCTAGATTCAATCTCATTAGCTCTTCACTTATGCAATTACTGCATCTTTCATATATTCAAGATAAGCATTTTTGAAACTAAATTGTTTTTTAAATTTTAATATTTTATTACTTAAAAATTAGACTACATTTAAAAATTAATTATTTCATTATCACAAAAAAGCAGTAATGAAGTCTGAATTCATCCTTAATTCTGCTTTCTCCTATGATTCTGTGAGTCTATGATGATCTAATCCTATAATCCTAGTATGAATCTCATTTGCTGGGCTACTTTTAACAAACACTTAATGCTTCTGGTCTTACCTTTTTTCTCCTATGGAAAATGGGGAGAGTATTTCCTCTTTTTGTACCTTCAAATGAATTTATAAGAGGCATTGAATAAAAGCTCATTTTCTATACTTTAATTACAGATTCCCAAGACCACATGGGAACATGAGATGGACTTCAATTAGAAATTAAATCATTAGAATTTGTTCTGTTTTTAGAATCTCCTCAAGGAAGACCACCTGAAACAAATTGCTCCAGTTTCCAACAGAACAAGAAAAAAATATTCCCACTATTAGGAAATATTTTCTCTTAACCCACTTATATCTTATGCATTGTATTTCAAATACACTTCCTTTTCTTCCGGTCTCATTGAACTTTAGAAGCAATGAGCTGAACCTCTGTGATTTTCTTTTTATGAACTTTTATGCAAAATATGTTACAATTTTGAAGTAACATCTTTGAGACAAAAACAAAATATATTTCAGGGCTGGCATTATCTCCAGTGATAAAATATTTTAGAATAGCCAGCTACATTTTTATAAGAATTTTAGACTGAATAATTTTATAGATAAGCCTATGGAGGGGCAGAGAAGGAAAGACAATCAGGTAAAAAAGGATATGCACTACTATATCATCATTAGCTAATATAGGGAAGGATTTTCAAAGTGCTGTCATATTCATTATTGGTCTCAGTTTCCTCATATGCAAAATGAGGGAATTGGAATAGATGACACCCAAACTCTTTTCTACTTTTGAATCTATGATCTTAACATTTAAGCAAGATATTTAATTTTACAAGGACTACAGAGAGTGAAGAACAAAACTGAGCTCTGCAAACTACAGTTTAACACATTGGTTGATTTTTTGTTTCATCAAAGTAAGTATTCTTTCCACCAATTCAGATTAGAATTCATCAGTGTCCTTGCAGCCCAGACAACTTTTGTCCTTGCTATGTGATCCATGAAATAAGGAATTCATTCATATCTATTTTAATTTTGATAGAATAAAACATGAAGCAGACTCAAACTTGCAATGGTTATACTAGAACATTTAAATCTTTCTATTTTCAAATTTTAGAAATGTAATTATATTTTTCAGTTGATTAAAAGTAAGGACAGTGTCTGATAATATTTGTAAATGCTTATTGTTTCAGATAATTATCAAAATTTAATCTCTAAAAGTAAAAAGTCAACATATGATTTTCTCATTGATTCTATAATCAAAGTATTAATAAGGAACATTTTCAGTTATATTGCATCTATTTATTGGTATACATAATATAAATAAAATAAATGATAATGAATGGGATATTATATTATAATATTATAAGTGAAATATATAAAATTATTTTATAATATTAAGCATCCAGAGTTTATCCCAGAAAAAAGATTTGAAGTAATGACCAAATATATTTGTAGATCTCCTGTTAAAAAACTACTGTAGTGCAGAAAACAATCTAAAGATTGGTAGATATAGTCACCACCATTCTTCTACTCTTGCATCAATGCAAAAAACAATTTGATTGACTCTACTTCTTAAGCACAACTTATATATGAGATTAATCTTGCATGACATCATTAAATAAATTCAAGGCTTACTTCGATAGTTTATTTTAACTGGATTTCAAATTAACACAAATATTAATGTTGATTATACAATGAAACTTTTCCTAGCTCAACCATCAAATCATTAAGAATAGTTCTATGTTCTTCAAGCTTCTATCTCTACTCTCTCCCCAGGACAATCATATATCTAACTATACCTTTTCAAGAGAATTAGAGCGGCACAAACATACATAGACTCATAGATTTATAGCTAGAAATAATTGCTCAATTTATGTAGTACCTTTTATTTTATAGTGGGGAAACTGAGTCAGAGAGGTAAAGTGACTTTACTAATGTCATAGGAAGTGATGGCACAGTAAGTTCTAGGAGATGAAACTAGATCCTTTTACTTGAGTTTTAGCTCTCTTTAATTTAATTTACTTTGGCATCTTTCTTTGACTCTATTAACCACTGCTTATTATTTGTGCAATGTCCCTGGGATCCAAAAAAAAGTCCAAAATATTTCCTGATGTCAAGAATCTTATATTCTAGAAACAGAGAACCATTTAAATAACTAGGAATATACAAGATTTTTACAGCACAAACAGAAGATTATATTAAAATGGGGTGGGAAGTGGGAGTAATGGGACTAGGAAAAGCCTTCTGAAGGGAGGGAGAATCTATGTTGAAATTTAAAGGAAGCTAGAAAGTCTAAATGACAGGGGTGAGGTGAAGATGGCATAAAATCTGAAAAAAAGTGGACAGACAGTACAAAGGTTTGGGTTTCAGAGATGGAGCACCTCTTACAAAGAACAGCAAGTAGGCCAATGAAACTGATTTGGGGAAGGTATATAAGGAAGCAAAGTAAAACAGAATTGGAAAGGTAGGAACAGAGTAGTTTGTAATTGTATTTAAGTACCAAACAGAGGAATTTATATTTGAACCTAAAAATAAGGGCAAGTCATGGGAGCTGATCTCATGTGTTTGTGAAATATGCAGGCCCATGCTAAAATGTGGATTGTTGGTAGAAATCTCTATAGAGTTCATGCTTATAACAATACCAGATTCAGAGTATCCTTGAATGCAAGTCAATGCTTCTCTTTTTTCTCAGAGAGATGTATTTTTCCCTATTCAAATCACGAATGTTTTTTTAAATACATTAAAATACTTTTTTAATGTCAACAAAGTATAAAAATAAATGACAATATAGGCCCTATTTACACTCAATTTTAGATGATTCATAAAGGATTATTGTTGATACTTTTCTTCCTAAAGTTTAGGTAGTATTTGTCACTGTTGCCAGGGAGGTAAAAAATATATTCAAATTTCAAAGTACTTTAAAGAGCAAAATTCATAGACTTTTCTTGGGGTATGAATATAAAACTGAAGGAAATATTTAAAAATAATTTTAAAATCTTTATTCTTTCCTGCAGGTAACTGAAAAGAAAATGCCAGAAGGTCCCCTTTCTCTGACTGTCAGAAAGCATCAAAAATTCTCTTAGCATGAAGCACACATTTATATGCAAATGCAGATACTATTATTAATTTTTTCCTGGTTCCCCATAGAAATTCATAAATTGGTGGGAAATAGAAATTTTAAAATCTGAGTAGCACAGAGATGTCTCATGATGTTTTTCTTTTTCCACAGCTTTCACATCTCAAGGATAGTTGGATGCTATAGACTATGTCATGAGTTCTTCCTATTTCCAAGATGACTGATTTTCAGTTTGGGAGACAAATACAATGAAAATTTCTTATAAATACATTCCCTTCTTCACTCTACATTTTCACTATAATTATGGGAAATAGAAACTCTACCTCATTTAGGGTGTGTGCAGAAGCATGTGGGGCAGAGCACTTAGACTTAAGATACGTAAGTCCCAAGGAGTGAATACTCAAAAGCTTTGATTTATCACCTCATCAGTAAGGTAGCTGATGCAATTCTAGATGTGGAAACTGGGCTCGAAATTACATTCACTGACATAAGCATATAAAACTTCAATGTAGGCTACTTCCAGGTTTGGATCAACCAATATCTATTGAATGATAATTGTGATCAATGTACATTATAGAGATATAGAATCCTGTCCTCACAATCTAGTGAGGTATTAAGTAGGGGTATTTAAGTTATTGTTAACCAGAGTTTTAACTCCAACTAGGCAAAGAGAATAAAGGATCCCTTTATCCCTTTTTCCCCAAGTATAAACTCAGCATAGACAATGAGAACCAAGACTTTGGATTCATTATATATATATATATTTATATATATACACACACACACATATATATATGTGTGTGTATATAAAACAAATATCCCAAATATTAAGTGGCATATGTAATGTAAGGAGCTTTAAACTTTATCTACCAAAGCAAGATGGTATTAACAGAAAATTATTGATCACTACATGTTATCATCTGGTTGTTTGGAATACTAGATATAATAATATTTCTTCTTTACATTCAGGTCTCACCAGTATAAAATTTTTATGAAAATAGGAGGGTAAGTTTAAGTTGAGTGGAACCAAGATGGCAGAATAGAGAAAGAACTCAATTAGGTACTCCCAACATTCCCCTTCAAAAAAATTTAAAATAAAGCCTCAATTTGGATTTTTAACAAAAAGTTAGAATAAGATAATCCTCAAACCCAAAGCAATTTAGGAGTTTGCTGACATCTGTATTACTGAGGAGGAAGCTTACCTGGAGCTCATGTGGATAAACCAACAGTGGTGGGACTAGAGTGAGAAGGGGTACTTTTAATCAAGTTGAAGTAGAAACCCTGAAGACCAGTAACACTTATAGTCCTAAAAGATCAGAAACTGTAAAGAATAGTGTCCATTATAATCAAAAGGAATCTAAGACTTTCCTGGGTTAAGACCAGAAGGAAGACCAAAAGGTTAGTGGCCAAACCTCTCCCTAGATCATATCACATTGGAATCACTCAAAACTTCCAAAGTCCAAGAATCAGTTTTTAAAACTGCAGAGTAAGAAACTCTGAAGTTTGACATTGTTCCCTATGCAGAAAATAGAGACCAACATTAACATAAAGTTTTTAATAAAGAAATAAAGTAGATAAATGAACAAAAACGAACAACAAAAATAACCTGGCCACAAATATCTACCAGGGTGATAGGGAAGATCAAGACAAACTAAGAAGATAATAGAGTAAAAATAGGTACAAGCAAAGACTTAAAGAAAAATTTGAATTAGATACAAGCTCAACAAAACTAATTTAAAAGTCAAGAATATGAAAGGAATTAATGGAAAAAATATGATCAAATATGGCCTAGTTATATCATATTTCAAACTTTTATAAAGTAACAACCATCAAAACAATCTAGTACCAGCTAGGAAATATAGTAGTAGATTAATGGAATAGATTAGGAACTCTACCCACAGAAGTAAATGGCTATAGTAACCTAGTGTTCAATACCCAAAGATCCAGGCTTTTGAAAGAAGAAGTCAGTATAGGACAAAAGCTTCTGGGAAAAATAGAAAACAGTACAGTGGAAACTAGGCACATACCAGCTCTTTACACCATATACCAAGATAAAGTCAAAATGGATAAGTGATTTAGAAATAAAGGGTGACACTATAAACAAATCAAGGAAACATGGAATAGTTTACTGTGAGACCTATAGATAAGGGAATGCTTAATGAATTAACAAGAAATTGAGAACATTACAAGATGAAAAATTGATAACTTTTACTATATTAAATTAAAAAAGGCTTTGCACAAACAAAAACAATGTAATCAAGATTAAAAGAGAAACAAGAAAGCTAGTAAAAATATTTATGACAAACATCTCTGACAAAGGCTTCATTTCTTAAATAGTGAACTGAGTCAAGTTTGTTTTTCTGTCTTTTTTGGAGCTCTTTTAGGAGTTCATTTTAGGTTTGATATCCTTTCACATTTTCCTTTTAGGCTTCACATATTTTCATTTTTACATTGCTTCCCTCTTCTGACCTTGTATTTTTGTCATCACTTGTTGAAATATTTTTCTAATATTAGAATTTTTCTGTCTTTTGCTAAATCAGGGATATTTTTTTTTCATTTAATTTGTTTATATGTTGAACATTCCTCTTTTTCTAGGATAGAAGATTTTGAGTTCATTTACTATGTCTGATGACCATTTAGTTATCTTTGTCTCAGATTGATCACTCTGTAGAGGCATCCTTGTTGGCCTAACGTGTGGCAGTAATTTTTTTTTCAGTTTTGTAGCTTTTCAGTTCAACTGGCTGGAGCTTTATTCTGCCCAATCGTGCCAAGCCTGAAAATTGTTTGGCTGAGTTCCTTTTCCTACTTCCTATGCTGTATTGTGCCCAGATTCTATTCCAGCTGGATTATGTAGGACCATGTTTCCACTATTGCTTATGGTGTATTGTATTGATTTTTACTCTTACCCTGCTGAGACTTTACAAAGCTCTTCTATTTCTCCTGCCATTTGCATTATTTTGTCTCCAAGTTCCACTGAGGCTTGTTCAGTGTTCCCTTATAGCATCCCAGTGAGATGAGTCCTCCTTATTCTCTTTCTGTGTTGTAATGGGTTGAGCATTGCTTCACCACTTCTGTTGGTTCTGCAGATCCAGTATTCATTTTGAGGTGTTTTTGTTCTTTTGTGGTCATTTGGAAGATGGTTGGTAGGCTTCAAATGTTTCTAACTATGCCATCCTGGCTTGATCTTCTACTGGTTCTACCACTAGTTGCTACCACTGCCAGTTGGGTCAAATTCATAACAATATAAGACATTCCTCAATTGAAAAGTGTTCAAAGGATATGGAAATGAAACTGTGAGAGGAAGAAATACATGCTCAACCCAGAACAATATAGAAAGATAGCAAGGAGACCTCATCTCACTCAGATACAAAAAGGGAACACTGAAGAAGCATTTAGGCATAACAAAAAATATTTATCACTTAACAGATTAAGATATTTTCTCTCTAGCTTGGCCATGATCCATAGTTCTAGTGTACATATTTTTTTTCTTCTGGTAAAACCTTGGTGTAAGCTTTGCTACAATAACTAAGACAAATTCAAAAGACCACCACAGTTCCCAGGATTAAAAAGACCCATTTGGCTATACTAACAAACCAGTCCCCTGTAGCCAGGAAAGGTTCCACCATGCAATGTCAGATGTCACATGGGTCTCTAAAGCAATTTGCTGAGTGTCATTCAAAATCCTTTGAAGTTTATGAACATTTGTAAGAATTTCACCAGATCTATTTATATAGGAACAAGATTGATTTACAAGGGCACACGCACCTCCTGATGCGGCTGTAAGCATAACAAGAGCTAGCCAGTTTTCTATAATTCTTTGCTAAGGAGTCAATCTTATTTTAAAGAAAAGAGATAAGGCAACACTGAGAGGACAAAATTAAAACTATATTTAGTCATATGGGTAAAAAGGCTCAAAATCACTATTAAATAGGGAAATGGAAATTAAAATAACTTTGCGGTATGATCTCACAACTATTAGACTGAATAATATGACTGAAAAGGAAATGATAAATATTGGAGGAGATGTGGAAAAACTCAGCACTAATGCACTGTTGGTGGAGTTGTGAATGAATACAACCATCCTGGAGAGCAATTTGGATCTATGACCAAAGGGTCATCAAACTGTGCATATCCTTTGACTCAGCAAAACCACTACTAGAACTATATCATAAAGAAATGAAAGATAGGGTAAAATTATTTATTTAGGAAAAAAAAATATATATATATATAGCACCTCTTTAGGGAATGTGAAAAAAACTGTGAAGGCATGTCTATCAGTTTGGAAAATGACTGAACAAGTTGTGGTATGTGATTGTAATGGAATACTATATTGTGTTATAGGAAATGATGACAGGATGAACACATATTCACACATACACGCATACACAACTGGAAAGATAGATGAAGTAATGTAAAGTGAAGTGAGCAGAACCAAGATGATGTTGCACATAATAACAGCAATAATGTATGATGATCAATAGTGAATGAATTAGGTATTATAAGCAATACAAGAATTCAGCACAACATCAAAGGACTTGCAAATACAATAGGCTAACCACTGCTATAGAAGGAACTAACGGAGTTTGAATGAAGATTGATGCTTACCATTGATCACTTTATTTCCTCCATGAATTTTTTCAGATACAAACAATATATACCTTCTTTCACAATATAATGAACATGGAAATATATTTTGAATGAATATATATGTTTATATATATATATATATATGTATATATATATATATATCACAACACCTGTAGTCTTTTAGAAAGGGAGAGGTGGGTGGGAGAGAAAGAACATGAATTGCTAAATGTGAGAAAGTATTCTTTATTAAAAGCTCATCTATAGGTAATCTGTAAAAATATAAAATAAAAAATATGGTGATTTGAAATAAAAAATATCTACAAGATATAAAAATATTTTCAAAATCTAATAATAGTATAGAAGAAAAGTTAGGGGAACAAATGACAGAAAAAGAAATGGAAAAACAATTATCAGCTTACTAAAAATGGCACAAA
>NC_058135.1:189269947-189272879 GCF_016433145.1 Gracilinanus agilis | reverse complement strand
ATATATATGGGGAAATAGCCAGTATTCAATTTATGAAATCAAATATGAAATCAAATTATGATTTCAAAATATGTTCTCTGACTACTCTCTACTTGTAATTGATTACAAAATTGTTACTTTAGGTGTATGAATGTATTATAAAACATAATACATAATAAAGGTATATTAAAGTAAATATGCTACTTCTGATTTACTAGTTATCAATGTCAATTTAGTTGAAACTGTCCATGATACTTAGAACTACCAAGCATTCCCAGAATTCCAAATTTTAATTAGTAAACATTAGGTCTTGTTTAAACTACTACATCAAATTAGGTGAGGAGATGTGGAATTATTATGTTACTCACGCAATAAGTATATTGACTTTTACTTGCTAAAATGATTTTCTAAAATCAGTGAGTGCAGCCAATATTTTTGCTTATTACCAGCCCAGGCACTATACACCACAAAAAATAAGACCTAGGCAATGAAAAGATGAAAACAATCTGATTGTTGGCCAAATCAAAGACAACTAGCAGAAACACTTGTTAAATGTTCTGCCTTCTCCTCCATATCTCAAGAGATATACTTGGTCTATGCTTTCCCAGGATCTTTATCAATGGCGATTCATGCTACCATTTTGATGGAGCAAAGAGAATCAAATATTTGGGGATTTTTATTCTCATGCTCTAATCACTAAGATATATAGACTCAGACAACTAGCAAACCTTTTACAGCCAACTAATGACTTTTTAACCAGGCAATTTAGCATAGTTAATAGAATGCTAGATTTGGCATCAGAAATTCTTCATTTCCAATGACTTCTCAGATATTTACCATTTGTGGGACCCTGGAAAATCACTTAACCACTCTCTGCTTCAATTTATTCACTTGTAAAATTAAATAATAATATATTGCTCATGATTCTTGGGAGGATAAGATGTAATTATAGATAGATAGATAGATAGATAGATAGATAGATAGATAGATAGATAGATAATAGATGATAGATAGCACTTCTTAAAACTTAAAATGCTATATAACTATTAACTAATGATATTATTATTTAATATTATTGCTATTCTCATCTCCTAAAGAAATTAAACTGATAAGTGAAAACTTGCTAATGCTATCTTTTTAATATCGTTGCCTGAGAAAATAAAGCATATTGACTTTCAATGGCATTGTTTCTCTATATTTTTTTCTTTCAGATCCCAGAGTAATCCTTTTTATCACATCAATATAGAAATCCTTTTATGTAACAATATAATTTGTTGCAGGCTAATGTACAAAGGCTCATTTTGTGCTGTAATTTAAATCTTTAAACTTCTATTACCATCACTGCATTCACTTTTGCTTTCCATAAAGGAAACCTAAGATGCTCTGCATAACAAAACTTATATTCGTCTTTTTTGAGACTTTTAAAAATGTAGAAGTCAGTTAGGCAGATTATCTTTTCTAATAGTTTCAATAATGATTTAGAATAATTGCAACTTTTGTGGAATCAAAGAATGAGGGACACCTTCTGTTTTCTAAAAATCTACTATTCATAACAGATTCTAGATTCAAGTCATCTGAGCTGCCAGGTTAACCTGAAAGCATTTTGAAATGAATAAAAGCTTTTTGAGGAATGAAAATTCTCCTCTCAGTTTTCCAGATAACACTTACTAGATACTTTCTTTTTTCTTACTTTGATCATGACACTTCATGAGGAGAAAGGTGTAATGGACCAGTTGGTGAGAGGACAGACTAGATAATGAGAGACTGTTATCAAAGCCCAGGCAAAGTATTCCAGTAATCAGAGGCATTATGACAGGCAGATGCTGCCCTCCCTGTCATGGCTTATTTGCTTTCATTTATCTGAAACAGCTACTGGATCAGCACAGGGCATACTCTATGCTTCTAAACTTTGGTTCTCCCTTGTTTTGACACCCAAATATGCTCCTCCTAATTACCTTAATGCCACATGGTCATGATATCTTTTCCCTTCTCAACTATCTTCTGGAAACAATGCCTATAACTTAGAACAATGGATTTAGAATAAATATGTCTTAGAGTTGAAAGTAAATTCTTAAATTGAGTCCAAATATAATTTTACAATGAGTAAAGTTTCCTATCTTTATTAGTCATGGAGTGAAAAACAAAGATTAAAAAAAGAGAGAGAGAGATTAAGTAGTAAACCCAGTAATAAACCGAGGTCCTTTTCCCTGTCCTTCCTTTTTTGTCACATCATGTACTCACCTAGTGTTTTAGGTTATAGAGTCAAAAGCAGTTACCTCCAATTATGTAGATAAAGATGTATGTACTATTTTGTATTGTTTAATTGTCACATCTGAGTCTTTAGTGACCCTAGAGATGATATTGTCCATAGGGTTTTCTCATAAAGGTACTGGAGTGTTTTGCAATTTCTTTCTCTAATGAATGAAAGTAAAAAGGACAAAAAAATGAGGCTGAATTTGAGTTCAATTCTTCCTGATTCCAGGTTCAGCAATATTTGTCATTTGATTATATATTTTTCTTCTTTTATTTACCAAATACTATTTGACTTATTGATAATTTATTCATGTCACTCCCAATGTTGTATACCTTGGATTTTCTAACAATCATTCTTTCTCTATGAACCTTAGAGCTAGACTAGCTCTCCATGATGCTGAACCACACAAATAGTGACAAAACTATTTCAAGTAGAAGAAAAATATATAATCAAATGACACAGCTTTGTTTTCTGTATATAAAAATATACAAAAAATGACACATATTTTGCTTCTGACCACCACTTCCCCCCAATCAACCTCTTTTTTCCCCATCATCTTCCTTCTCTTATTGCCTCCTTTTTTCCTACTTCCCTATACAGTAGTGTAGGTTTCTATAGTTGCCAAGTATGGGTGTTATTCTCAATTTAAGCTAATTCTAATAAGAGTGTGCTTCAAGCATTGACTGCCCACTTAACTTC
>NC_058135.1:189227652-189269447 GCF_016433145.1 Gracilinanus agilis | reverse complement strand
GAGCCAGAAGAACATTGTACACAGAGACTGATATACTGTGGTAAAATTGAATGTAATGGACCTCTGTACCAGCAGCAATACAATGACCCAGGACAATTCTGAGGGATTTATGGTAAAGAAAGCTACCCACATTCAGAGGAAGGACTGCAGGAGAGGAAACATATAAGAAAAACAACTGCTTGAACGCATGGGTCGGGGTGGACATGATTGAGTGTGTGGACTCGAAACTACCACACCAATGCAACTACCAACAATTTGGAAATTGGTCTTGATCAAGGACACATGACAAAACTAGTGGAAATGCGCATCGGCCATGGGTGGGGGGGGTGCAGGAGTGGGGGTTGAAGGGGAAAGGTGGAGCATGAATCATGTAACCATGTTAAAAATGAATATTAATAAATGTTAAAAAAATAGCTCATTTTTAAAACAAGGCATTATCTTAAAAGGAAGGAATTGACAGAGAGCCTTTATAAATGCAACTTTAAATCTCTGGGATCCATCTCATTGAAAATTATTTTGTATAATCAAAGATGTTAGGAAAGATGAGAGAAAAGAGGAAAGAATAGGGGGGAAGGAGAGAGTGACAGATATTTCATAGATTTTTAAAACGTATAGTCCTTCACTTATATTTCTATCACAATGAAAAATAGTGAATATTAGAGGATCTAGGTATTTTAAAATACCCAAACAGAAGAATACTATGTCAGTTCCAGATATCATCATTGCTAATATATGGTAGCCAATAAATTATTCCCAACTTAATCTTGTATATATCTTGTTTAAACACACCTGTTTGCATATAATATCCTCTGTTAGACTGAGAGTTTTAAAAATCAGGCACTGTCTTTTGCCTTTCTTTCTAATCTTAAGTATTTGGCATACAGTATAGGTACTTGATAAATGATATCTGGATAACAGTCTGACTAATACATTGCCTATTTCTTGGCCTGTCTCAAAAATTCAATCCTGATGCTCCCTTTAAAATTAAATCTTAAAAGTTCCTTTGTTAATTCTTTTCTAAATGTGATTGAGCTAGCTTTGCAAATTGAAGGCATTTCACAAGAAAAATTTAACAATGGAGTAAGAGAAGACAAGGGATAGACAGATGATGGCGCTGTTAGTTTGTCCCTATCAAGAAAATAGTTGACTGAAAATGGTTAGCTAAGAACTTCAGTAAGCGGTTTTAATAAGATACTTTGTACTATTATAATACTTCCATTTCCATTATTCTGTAGTTATAGTAAAACCCATTGCCTTATAACAGACTCCTGAGAACTCGTCTGTAGGAAACTGTTTCAGTTGTCCTCATTTGGTTCCATTGCACAGAAAAGGCAAGATAACCTTGGCTTTGATATATGTTGCTTCCAAATTATATAACTGCCAAAGACTTTATATGTCAAGGGATAATGGAAGTAAGAACAAGATAGTCCTTGAAGTGAGACCCAGGAAAAGGCCACCACATTATAATGATGTCATTTATTGTTTAAGAAGAATACAGATAGGATAGTTGAAGAATTCTGTCTCCTTTTGTCAGTAATAAAGCTACTTCTTGTAACAAAGGAAGGATATACTTTGGGACTTCAAGTGTGCCTTGGATCCAGCCATTATTCATTGGAGAGAGGTGCTCTCTGTTATTTCTTCCAAGGTTTTTTTTATACCCATGGATTTTTAACTCCTATAAGATGATGCTAGAAGCAGCTAAACTCTGTTAAGTTTGATATGCTAAATGAAAAGAAAAAGAAAAGAAAGACTTCGGAAACACCAAAAGATTTGCTATTGCCAAATCATTTCCTGGACTTAGTAGGAGAGCTATAACAAAGAATTTGTATACTTGAAGTAAATACCATATCCTACACAAATGATAAGATATGTCTATTGAGCTCTTACTTTTGTAGAGATCATAGTATACACAGAGACTCTAGAAAAGGAATGTCGAGGGTAAGGTTGGGAATAGGGCAGCATTGAGAAAGAACTTTCATAACCTACACACTGTTAGCTTCCATTTTACATATTTTTGTCTGCTAACTATGTGCTTGAGGATAGTTGGCACCCAAGTATGTGCTTTCTTTGCCCTGCTTTCTTCCACTCCAAGGAACCATGGTCACAAGGTCTGATGATATGATTCCAGTGGACAATCTGGATGACAGCTCTTCTGACCTTTTCCTTTGTTCACCTTATCATTTCAAAGGGCTTCCCAGGAGCCCTCTGGTCCACCTAGTTGAAAGTAAGCAGTGTTCAGAGGAAGGCCACACAGTTCCAACAACCTCTGACCCAGTTTTTAGTGGCAGATTTACACCCACTACTTCAGATATGGGAGAGGATGGATGTGTCTCTGACAGAGGCCCTCCTATATTGGAAACATTGGAATCACTAAGTGATTCCCCATATGACTCCCTAACCTCCTGTGGGAGATAAGGCTGAGGGACTAAGATGCTAGAAATACTTTGCTTGCCACCCAAAAGCAGAGAGGGAGACCACAAATTTTACTTAGAACCTCTCCATTTTCTGTGGATTAGGAAAAGGGGTTGTTCTATTTTGGATGCATTATAAAGTATCTCCCCAGGAGAAAAATAGGTGAAAAAGAAATGACAGTCTAACCCAGGAGTCAGCAACCTTTTTGGCCGTGAGAGGCATAAACACCACATTTTTAAAAATGTAATTTCGTGAGAGCCATATAATGCTCACTCCTGTAACAGTGCCTGAAAAAAATGACTTTATGGCTCCTACAGAAAGAGCCATACCTGGCCTTCAAAAGAGCCAGATATGGCTCGAGAGGCATATGTTGCTGACCCCTGGTCTAACCTTTAATCACCCATTGGAGAGGTAACTGGTTTCAATATAGGTAGAGATCCCACCTTTTCCTTTCTCTTACTCAGAACAAGATCCTGGCTTTCTGCCCCACCTTGAACCCTAGTGATGCCACATTGTGATGTTGTCCCTCTCACATTTTCCCAATGGCTATACTACTGCTATCCAATCTCTTGATACTAAGCCTCCAGCCTAATCTGGATACTCAACATCTCCTACCACTGGATAGAGACCTGGATAAAGACCAAAAAATGTTGGTGAAGATGGAAGGAAGCCAGAAGGAGGTGTTGGAGTATGCCCTGTCTCCCCCATCTCATCTCTTCCTAGGTCTCTTAGTTCTCACTTATCCTTCAATTAACCTCCTTGCTCTTTGGAAAGTAATATTCTTACCCCTACCCCATGCCCTTGGGGTTCCATTTATTTGAGAAGAGAGTAGTTTTGTTTATATTAAAATAATTTCTCCTGTTGAAAAACTAAAAAAAAAACTTTGGTGTTAGTCAGGTATGTTCCACATGTTTTTTATAAAGGGGGAGATAAATCAATTCATGAAAAGAGCAGGATATTCAGTAAAACAACCAGTAACTACCCATATTGATATAAGAAAAAAATCCACTTGTGAAATACCAAGCTCACCAGCAGGATGGTTTAAGTCAGAACCATGAGTCCCTGAGATATTTCCATACTCTGAGTTGACATCACTTCTTCACAGATAATCTGCAAGAAATAATGAAAAAGCACCTCTCCACTTCCCAACACACACAAATGCTCAGATTCAGCATGTCAAGGCTGGCCTTTGGGCTACTAGGGTCCAACTCCAGATTGACCTTGAACAACCACAATAATTTTATGAAATCTAAATAAGACTCGGTTTTTACTTCTGAATAGAAAATCTGTGCTTAATGTTGCCTTCAGTTTTACTCTAGAATGTCTTTTGGTTGAAAAGTAATTACTTTCATGTCAAAATCTGGATGACTGCAGTGTGTCAAATTCCTTGGAAGAACCCCAGGATTGAAGATGATCCCATTACATTTAAGCTTGGGTGAGCCCTTCTTGGCTACTTCTCTTGGTGTCCCAGTTGTAAACCCAGGCCATATTGACTTCCATGGTGTTGAACTGATCATGCAGAACGTGGGAGTATTCCCCAAGAGATTCCAGATTGTTGCTGGTGGTGGCATAGAGGTTCTTCTATAAGATAGCTTGGACCTCACTTATGTCATATTCCAGCATCACTTTGGCTCCCAACCTTGCAGT
The DNA here is from genome assembly GCF_016433145.1 of Gracilinanus agilis. Lineage (NCBI taxonomy): Eukaryota > Metazoa > Chordata > Mammalia > Didelphimorphia > Didelphidae > Gracilinanus > Gracilinanus agilis. Next base: position 189,265,388 of record NC_058135.1, on the reverse strand, counting down.
AAAGGTTGTCATCTAGTAAATATCTGGTTCCTAGGGACTTCACAGCCTCTTTACTTCTGCATATATTCTAAAATTTGTAATGTCTGTTTGATATCAGGAATCTACTTTTTAGCCTTTTCCTTAGAGGAAGTTTAAGTTCCATAAATTTATACTTCTGATGTATTTTCTTGGGAACAATATCTACAGACTTATTTCCAAGCTGTTTTGTAACAGTATCTACATGTTCCACAAATATCACTTTGGGGATGCCCAGGTGCTTAAGACATCTGTTTCTCCCCATCAAGTTGCTCATACTCAGGATTTCTTTCACAGTCACCATCTTGGTTTGTTTCTACTGAAGAATTTAAAGTGTTGGTCAAATATTGTAAATTCAGAATCCTGAAGAAAAGCTCCAGGCATCTATGTCTGTTAGATCTCTGCCAAACAGCAGATGTAGCATGTGTGTATGTGTAAGATGCTAATGTCAAAATGTATCTTCAGGGCTTTGTTCAGCATCTGACACATAACAGTTGCTTAATAAATGAAAGTTATTTGATTAACAAAGGATAATTTTTAAGCTACACTATTTTCTTCATCCCTGTTTCTTTAAGATCACTAGAGCAATGGATATATGGAATTTGGAGGCATTGTGACTCATTCAATTGGTAATGATGAGAATTTGGGCAGTTTTGGGTTCTAACTCCTGCTTGATTGCTGATCAATTATTATGATTTAATAGAGCTCATTCTGACTATTGTTATTGTATTTTAAAAGCTACAACACAATACTGGTTTTAGTGACCAGTTAAAATTATTTAAATACATATAGCAAAATATAAAACCACTGCATAAAATGGGACTTAAGTGTCACTAAGGTTTTGAGAAACAAAACAGAACTTAAATTGCTAAGTGTAATAACATGTCAATTAACAGAACAAAATTTTAGCAGCAATTCAAAGATAATAATAAAAAGCTTCCCAATGGTTGTATATGATTAATTTCCAAGTGAACTTTATACAAAGAGTAATAGATATGTCTATTTCAAGAAGAACAGAAGAAATCCCCTTGTGTCACCATAGTCAGAAAAGCAGTAATCCTCAGAAAGAACACTAGAATGGAACTGTTAAGTTATCAAATAATTCTGGAGAACAATTTTGAAACATACCCAAAGGGTCATAAAACGGCACTACTGTATACCACTACTAGGTCTGTAAACTAAAAAGATCAAAGATAGGAGAAAAGAAGCTACTTGTACAAAAATATTTATCTCAAGGGGCAGCTAGGGAGCTCAATGGATAGAAAGTCATACCAGGAGAAGGAGATCCTGGGTTCAAATCTGGATTTAGCCATTTCCTATATATGTATCCCTAAGCAAGTCACTTACTTCAATTGCTTATCCCTTATCACTCTTCTTCCTTGGAACCAATAAAAAGTAAAGGTTTAATATATGCATATTCTATACATTTTGTGTATAAATAATATCTATATACACATATATGTATATATTTATAACAGCTCTTTCATGGTGGCAAAGAACTAGAAACTTAAAGGTTTTCACATTAATTAGAGAATAACTGAACAAGTCATATACGATTATAATGGAATACTGCTAGGCCATAAGAAATGATGAAATAAACAATCACAAAAAAATCCTGGAGACATCTATATGAAATGAGACAAAATTAATTAAGCAGAACCAAAAGAATGTTGAACACAGAAATAACAATATCATACAATAATTAACTATGAATGAATTAACTATTATCAGTGATACAAGGATCCAGGACAACCTCAAGGGACTCATGACAAAAAAAAAAAAAACATTACTGTCATAGAAAGAAATGACTGTCTGAATGCATATTGAAGCATACCATTCTTTACTTTTTCTATTCCATGAGTTTTTCCCTAGTGTGAGGGATGTCTTCTTTCATTATATAATGAACATGGAAACATGTGTGGAATGATAGCATATGTGCATGTCATATTATGGGGGAAGGGTTTTTGAGGGAGAGAACATAGTTCTCAAAAATGTTAGAAAATTATATTTAAAATTATACTGACATTTTAAAAAAGGAAGAATACAAGTATTTTTCCCATCCAAATTCAAAGACTTCCATAAAACTATACATGAACCTATTAGGATTTCTTGACATATACCCCTCCCCCCACAAGTTTAGAGCCCTACATAAAATATACACTCATTGCTACCAATATAATTTTCATCATTTTTATTTATGAGGATCATGATGATGATGATGATAATGAAAAGACAACCTATTATTTTTTGTGAGTCCAATGTCAATGAGGTACTGGTCTACTGGGTAGTATTCAGAGATAACAATTCAACTTCACCTAGGAATTAAAGGAGCAGTTCACTCACGTCTGTGTGTGTGTGTGTGTGTGTGTATACATATAGTCATCCCTTTATGAAGAGTGGAGAATATTACTAAGTTATTTAGAGAGAAAGCCTAACCAAGGACCCAAAACAATATTTTTAGCACTTATGCCAGGGACTCTGCCAACCACACACACAGATACAAATGTGTGCGTATTTATTTAAACTGCATAATTCATTGGAAGATACTTTTAATACATTTTTAATATCTATAGTAGGCTTATTAGTCTAAGTTTGGCTTAAGGTTTTGTTTTTTTCTTTTTCCCTCAACATGGGTTTTACTATTTTCTTCCCAAAGGGAGACAGTACTTGACCCATTGATTGATTGACTAATAGCTATGTTAAGTATGACTTCAGAAAGCACAAATGTACTTAAGTTAAGTGTTATGACCTCCCAAGAGAAAGCCCACAGGGCTGAATGGAACAGTATTGAGCAAAACAGATTTTGAAGAAATATCAACCAATTCCTGCTCTGCTTTTAATGATTCCTGGGAGAACTATTCTTTAAGAGAAGGCTTTGTTGCTTTTTCCATGGGAGCATGGGGTTTTAACCTAGCTTGTTATGTGTATTGTCTTTCTCCTCTGTTTAAAATCAGAGAATAGATGGAAGCATGAAAATCTGAGATATTACTACAAAATGAGAAGTAGGCAGGCAGCCAAACTCTAAGCATTTGTTAAACATGTCTATGTGTATTGGTCTAAATACTGTTCTCTGCTTCCTATATACCTCACTACAGAGTTTCACCCATTGTCTGCCCCCTAGTCCCTTAATTCTGGTCATGCCCTGATTGTACTGCAAGCAAACCTTGCATTTTTGCCATGTTCTAATTGCATAAGTGGATATGCCAGGAGCTATCCAGTGTCTTTAAATGCCATCCACCAGGGATTGGGTCCCATAATGACCTTTGGCATGTAATGCATTGCATAGGGTATTATATAGAGATCTTGGAGGGATGGGTTTGTCTGCACTAGAAAACCATACATCTCTCACTAATTTGGCACCTAGATTTTCTATCCAGTGCTTCACTTCCCTTGAGGAGTATGCCATTTTTAGATCTGCTTCATCCACCAAGGAGAAGTTTAGCACATGGATGGGACCAAATCAGGCACCATATTTGGCTGTTACATCTGCCCTCCTATTTCCTAATGAGACTCCATCTACACCCTTTTGATGGGATTGGCAATGCATCACTGCCACTTCTTTAGGTAACTGGACAGCTTGCAGGAGTTGGTTTATAAGTCTCCCATAAGCTATTTCCTTCCCACCAGCAGTTATATATCCCCAATATCTCCAGACTTGGCCAGTACAATGGACTACATTAAAAGCATATCTGCAATTGGTATAAACGTTTATCTTCCTGTGTTGGCCAATTTCTAGAGCTCTGGTGAGACTCAGGATTTCAGCACCTTGAGCACTCATGGACTTTGGTAGAGCTGCATAACATAAAGTCTCATCTTGAGCCACTACAGCTGCACATGTATACCATTCCCTATCTAATACAAATGCAGAACCAATCAGTAAAAAGTGTCAGGTCTGGAGAGACCAAAGGGATATCAGTCAGGTCATTTCTAGTTTTCTGAACTATTTCCAAGGTATCTGCACAGCTATGGATGGGTTCACCTTTTAACGGTAAGTCTGGCATCAGTGTGGCTGGGTTGTTCTCCTTACAATGATGGAAAGTTAGGTTCTCATTGCCCAGCAACACAATTTGATATTGTGATAGGTGTTGGGATGTAAATGCTTACAGGTTGCTGTTTTTCAAGATGGTATCTATTGGATGAGGTGAGTACAGCATAATCCTGCATCCCAAAACCAGATCTGAAGATTTCTTAACCATTAGGGCAGCAGCTACAATTGCTCTCATATATGGTGGCATCCCCCTAGCCACAACATCTAGCTGGGAGCTATAATAGGATATTGGTCTGAACTGATCTCCAAGAGTCTGCATAAATAAAACAGCTATTCCTTTGCCCTCATGCACAAACAGGTGAAATGGTTTTGCACGGTCAGGGATACCAAGTGCAGGGCTTGATAACACAGCTCTTTTCAGTTTTTCTATTGCATGCTTGTGCTCCAGTGTCAGTTTTAAAGGTTCTGAGACAGTGTTCCTAGTCAAGTCTGTCAGAGGTTTGAGATCAGACTATAACCAGGTATCCACTGCCTACAGTAACCCATGATTCCTACTATTGCATGAAACTGTTTCTTCGTCTTAGGCATGCACAGCTTCTGTATATATGCAACTCTTTTTTGGGAAATCCGTCTTATACCCTTCTCCAGCACAAAGCTGAAGTACTCTACTTTTGGCAAAACCCACTGTAGCTTGGCCCTGGAGATCTTGTGTCCCCTTTTGCATAGCTCTTGTAATAGATATTTGCTGTCCCTTTGACACACTCGAGCATTTGGTGATATTAGCAAAGGGTCATCAACATAATGCACTAGTTTACTCTCAGTGAATATGATTGGTTTAAGATCTCTTTGCAGGATCTGGCAAGAGATATTTGTACTTTCTGAAAAACCTTGTGGAATTCGGGTCCAACAGACATTTTACCCTCCCAGGAAAATGCAAAAATCTTCTGACTGGACTCATGCAGGGGTATGGCAAAATATGCACAGCACAGGTCCACGACCGAGAACCAGGCTGCACTACTTGGAATTTCAGTGATGATATTTGCTGGGCTAGGTACCACTGCATGTCCCTTCTTAACAAAGTTGTTCACTGCTCTCAGATCCTGCACAAAACGCCATTGTGTTTTGCCATTTGGATCTTTCTTTGGCTTTTTAATGGGCATATTAGGTGTGTTGTACTTGGATATAGAATAGACCAAAATGCCTTGTTCCAGGAGACTGTAGATAATCAGCCTGATACCCTCTGTGGCCTCTTTGCTCAACCTATACTGAGGGATTCTAGGTGGAGTACCCTCTTTCACCTCAATCTTAACAGGTGTGGCAGATTTCAAAATTCTCACATTGGTTGAATACTTAGCCCAAACTGCCTCTGGGATATCTTTTGGTATTTCAAAGATCCTCCCCATATGTTTTTCCTCCTCATCACCCTCCACTTGCCCTAGGAATAGCAAGGGATGGTGCTTGAGTGACTGTTTGGGTAAATGTAGGGATATTTGGCCTGACTTATCACACTGGATAGTGGCACCTAATTTACAGAGGATATCCCTCCCCAAAAGGTTGGATGGGTATCCGGGTATCAACAAAAAGGAATGATCTAAAGTCATTGGGCCTATTTTCACCATCTTAGATCTTAGTTTGGGCACCAACTCCATTTTCCCAGTGGCTCCTTTTACTCTCGCAGATCCCATTAGTGCACAATTTTCTGGGGCTGATGTCAACACAGACTGGGGGGCTCCAGTTTCAATAAGAGCAGGATAGATTTGACCCCCTATTGTCACCATAACCAAGGGTTCCCTGTCTTTAGCTGTCTGATCAACAGGTACCAAAGGTGTTTCTACCTCAAAGTCCCCAAATCCCATTGATCTTGTTCTAGGACTTCTGTCTGTGCTGGCTCAGGATTCTGTGAGTGTAATGATGGTAAGTCTCCTTCAAATGTGGCTTTTTTGACTGCCTGTGCCTTAATTGGCATCCCTGACTGTTCATGGGCCTATTAGTGTCAAAGTGTATCTCGGTTTTCCCAGACCATGAATAAGGTAGAGTGTCCTTCTCTTCACTGAACATGCTTTGCTTGACTAATGCAAAGTTAGATTCAGGAGAGGTATTTCTCTGCATTAAAGGAAATTCTTCAGAATTAGAAATGTGTTTTTTGTTCATGACCACATCCCAATCCTGTGAGCCTATGCCTTCTTCTAGTATTTGACCCCTAGACTCTATGTCAGTAACAGGAAACTTAACTGCAGATGTACTTTGCATAGGAAACAAAGTCAGTGTTGTAGATTCATTCTCTGTTCCTATTGGTGTCATTTTGTTTCTCTCTTGGCTACTGACATTTGTGGAATTGAATTCCTTTAAATGCATTAACTCAGAATCTACTCTAAAAGCAGCTCTCTCTGGAGTATCACAGGCTTGAAATTGTGCTACATCTTTATGCACTTGACCCTGAAGTAGGACTGGTACAAATTCCCTAGCTCCAGGATCCAGGTTTAAAGTTCCTTTAGTATTGTAGCTACTAGACTTTCCACTTTCCCTTCCAGCTTCCCTAGTTGGTGATAGAGAAGAGGGTGTGCCTGTGTCTAAGAATTTTGCACTTTCCTTCTCAATGGTCTGCAAGAGCCCATCTTCCTTGTTGACACTGTCTGTTTCTAAGAGATTCCCATTAGAAAACCTGTCTAAAACCATTGCCCTTGTTGTGTGACCTTGCTATACTATTGATTGATGTAAATGATACACAGTCTTACTACAGAATGATACTTCTTTCCCCCCATAGTGAGAATCAATGAATGCTACTTTCTTCAAACTTGAATCAAGAACTTATGCAGATGTGCCTGGTTTTCTTTCAGTGTTCCCCACATCACTGTTTCCTTTCCCATAAATTCTCTCCTTTATTTCTATTATATCCTCCTCCATTTGCAACTCCTCCTCAGTCATTTCTTTGTAACTTTGTGTTACATCTACCAACCCATAATTCATAATTTCTTCTGCACCCATTATGTCTTTCCTACTTTCCTCTACCACATCACTGTCACTGCCCTTATCTGTCCTTGCAACAACTAAGGCTGCTTTCTCGGTTCATAAAGTACAAGGTCTCTCTCCTTGGGACACATATTCCTCCATTTTTGATAAACTAGGGGAATTACTGAATTTAGCACACTTATGGTCACAAAATCTGGCCTTTACTTTGTCACTATATTTGTTGTTATCCCTGCTGTTGCTACTATTATTGCTGTTTTTGTTATATCTAGTATTGTAGTAGGTGTTTCTCCTGTTGTTATTATTGTTATTGCCTCTATTCCCAGAATGTATTTGAGATTTGAACCTACATTTATGAACAATGTGTCCAAGTTTTGAGCACAAGAAACAACGTTTGACTGAATTGATAGCATTGCTAGAAGATTACCTGGACCTGCTCTGGCTCCTCTGATTGCTGGACATCAGAGCCATATTCTTAATTTCCTCTATTTCCTTGGATTTCTGAGCTTCTTTCAGTTGTCTCTTCAGCTCTGCAAACTCCCTATCCTTTTCAGAGGCTTTGGCTCACTATCCCTAGACTCATGGACATATGCCACAGTCTTTCTTAGCTCTTCAATGGGCATGGTCTCCCACTGTGGGCAATACAACTTGAAATAAGCCTGGATGTGGGTCAGACTGCCCTTTACAAATTACCTCCTGACATGCTGGATGTTATCCTCAGCTGTCATGTCCCTGAAACCTAGGATAATTTCACCTGCCTCTAATAGCCTGTCCAGGTAAAGACTTGGGTGTTTGTCCTCTCTCTGCCTTAACTTCTCAAAGGACCCCCATGCATTAGATCTTCTTGCATGGAGCCTCATTGCTTCTGCTAAATCCTCCCTGCACCTTCTAAGATAAGCCATGTTTGCACGGGAAGATAGCTCTAAGTCCTGATGTTGTTCTGGCCACGAAGCAAGTTTGGGGTTGCTTCTTGTTTAGGCTATAAATTTTGCCTTCCTCACTAGGGGTGCATAATTCAGAAAGGAGCAATTCCACATCCTCAAATGTTGGGTTGTAAAGTCTCATGGCCCATTTGTATTCCTTTATTGATTTATGTGGATTTATATAGAACTGGGGGAACCTCCTTTTCAAGATCTCCAAATTGCCCCCTGAAAAAGTTTGTAGCCTTTCACATGTATAATGCCCACTTCAGGTTGTACCACAGTTCTGTTGGTAATTGGAAGGATAGTTACAGGAGCTGCTTCAGCCCCTGCAACCTGTTGTTCTTCAGTGTTCTCATCTTTAGCTTGCTTAATATCACCCCCCTTTTTTGTTGTGATTGAATTCTCAATAATCTCTAGCTGCATGATTGTTTTTGCATCTAGGTCCTTTCCTTCCCTGATCTGCTTGTTGATTTCAATTAAGGTCTTCATGTGCTCCACTAATTGCTCTAAAAATGGGTTTGTTATTTCTGTCCTCCCAAAGGTAAATGTCAAGACCTTCCTCAATATCATTGGGACCCCATAGAAAGTTGCAGTTATGGCTATCCATGATGGCACATATGCCAAGGCATCACCCACTGATATCGTTAGCCACATGTAAGTATCGTAGATTTCTATAACTTGTTTAAAAAATTGGGGAACTCTTATTAGCCAAAAGGTGGTACAAGCCTGCCAAATTCCATATATCAGGACCCCAGAGCACCCTAGTGCAACAATGCCCCTGTTAATGAATCTGGCCATATTGATCACTTCCCACACAGGTTCTGAAATAAAAATCCTAGGCTGGCTGGCCAAAACTGTTAGGTTTATAATAACAGCAATGTTGGGAAGCTGATGGGCTGGCCTGAGCTAGGAACCATACAGGACACTCTCCTCCCTGCCTCCACAGGCTTGAGTGAGTAGGGAGGGGTAGGTACTCCTTGCTCTCAAAAGCCTCCCCCCAAGCAGTTGGTTTTCAGCTGAATATGGAGGCAGGGCAGTGTCTTCAAGCAAGGCTCGGCAAAGGCAAATCTCTAATGAAGTTCACTTTCTCAATTTATATTCCCCACAGGTTTGATTGAGGGACAAAGGAGAAGCTTAATATCTTGATGTGAAGGACAGAGGTGGATCTGACTTCTTTGGCTGGCAACTGAAAGGAACAAGCTTTAAGATAGCTGTGAGTATGCCCTAAATAATCTTCAGGCACAACTACTAAAAGATGAAGTTTTTACTGATAAAGATGAAGGGAAGGCAGGGAAGGGGTATCAAGGATTTTGGATAAGATCTGGGAAGCCCTGAACTGTTAGATAGAAGCTGCCCCTCCCCCCCAGGAGGGAGTGGCAGACTTTATATCTAGCTGGATCTCAAAGCTTGTAATAATTACTCCTAATATCTAAAATAACTAAATAACTATTATGTTGTTGCTGGAAAGGTCTGATCCTGCTAGACAGACAAACTCCTGAGTAGAAACCAAAATGGCTTTTGCCACTATGGCTACCAAGGCAATCCCAAACTGGGACCAGTGAGCAAAATGACCTGCTCACTTCAACCCCCAGGAATCAACTGTTTAACTCCTTTCCAACTGTCCCCTCACCCAGAGTTCTCCAGGGGGGTCCCATGGAATTCTGGGTGAGGATTGACCCTCTATCTTGCAGGAATTCCACTCTGCCATTTTCCATGTTACAGTATTGGTCTAAATACTATTCTCTGCTTCCTATATACTTCACTACAGAGTTTCACCCATTGTCTTCTTCCTCTTCCCTACTTGCCATCTCTCAGCTTACTGGACCGAAAAGATAAGGACCCATTTTTCCTTTGGGGAATCAGTTCCAGTAACAGCTAATCAGCTTTCTAAGTGCTGGAGCACCCAAGGTAAAGGAGACTATATATCTAGAAAGAATAATCATGAGACATGCCTTTCAATATATACTTGGAAGTTTATTGATTTCAAGAGAATTGAAATTTGAGGAGTACTGGCTCTTTTCTCAGTAGAATCATTTCAGAACCTTGTGACCTTTCTTAGTTCTCTGGGGCTGTTTTAAGTTATAAAGGAGAGCCATCATGGTCATTGTAATTGTGCTTGGATTGTAAACAACACCTCATTGAGTACAATTGATATTAAATTCAGTGTGCTTAAGTCTTATTTTAAGCTTAAGGAGTTCTGTATTCATTAATTCACATTTACTAAGGCCCTACAAAGTATCTCTGGGCAAGGTATACCACCATTCTAATGGCCATTTAGGCTCACAACCTTACATATTCAGTTCATGTATCCTTCATCCTCCAAGTCAAATCTGTGACTAAGTCATATAAATTTTACTGTCAGCAGTAAGCCCTGAGTTTGCCCATTTCTCTTGGGAACTTACTTTAGAGGAAGTTCCAAAATGACTTTGTCTTAGACTGAATAAGAAAATCTCCTAGAGCCTATTAAGTGTCCTGAACAGGAGTAATAGAAATACTCAAATGCTCGATCAGCATTTTAGTCTTAGAAGTTTCCTCCATTGTATCAGAGATCCATTCCCAATAAGACCAACACCTGGGAAGGAATCATCCTTTTAGTATCCATTGTAGTAGACTATTCCCTGATGCCCCAGCCTCTGGCTACAGCTTCTTTCCCAAGCCTATTAATGACCTGTTAGTGTATGTTTGATGTGCTTAATCCCCCAACAGGTATATCAGATCCCTATGTTCTATTATTCATTGGAGCATCATCTCATGACATAATCCTCTCAGAGATACTGTTCCCAGAGTCCCTAGCTCTGCATGGTTTTTAGTTGCTTGACTCCCTGTGGTGGCTGAATAATGAACATTATATCTTTCCTGATTAAAGATTTGGTTTTGCTGATTGCTTCTGCAGGTCTGTCTTTCCAGGTTGACATTACCTTCTTAACAATCCTGAAATATACCCTCTATTTTCCTCTGACACTGCCACTATCCTTGTGCTTTTTCAACTCCTGCCAGGACTCTTGCAGTAGCCTTTTGTTTGCTCTCATAACTGGAATTCTCTCCCCTTTCCTGTCTGTCCTCCATCCAACTGTCAAAATTAATCTTTCTAAAATGTGGTCTGAAAGGATCACTCACCTTATACCCCTCACCCCCTCCCATTCATTATATTCAGTGAATCTTTGTTACTTTCTGAGTTATAAATACTCTCTTGTACAGGACATCATAATTTAACTCTATCTCATGTTTCTAGTCTTCTTAATCTTCCCAGCACTCACCCATACTTCTTCCCTACCCCATCAACATTCCATGATTCAGAGAAATGGGCTCCTTTATTCCTTTGAAAAGATACTCTATGCATACTCTGTGCAATTTCACTACCCATGTTTCCTGTGTAGAATTATAATTCCTTTTTTATCTCAGTCTCCTGACTTTGTTGGTTTCCATTAGTTCAGAACTAAGATCTTACATTCCAAAAGAAGGCAATCTTGAACTTTTCAGATATTAGCACCTTCCCCATGCTGACTAATTTCTAATCTGATCTGTAGTTGTTTGCTTGAAGTAATTGTTTTCAAATGTTTCCCCCATTAAACTATAAATTCCTTCAGAACAGAGACTGTCTTTGCCTTTCCTTTTTTCCCATTGCTTCTGTATATCTGCTTCTGTACTATGGTTGGTTGTCTGACTAGACACAAAGATGCAATAAGACATCATCTGCCCTGATACTACTAAGAGTTTAGTAGAAAGGAAAAGATAAATATGTAGATGACTGCAATATAAGTAATATGGATAAAGTCCAGAAGAGAGACCCTCAAAGAGTAGGATGAGTAGTTCAGAGAGGCAGTAAGCAATTCGGGCTAAGAAAATCAGTTGAGGATTTCATGAATGAGCTAATAACAATAACAAAATGTATTAATTTTATCTTTGAAAAATACTTTACATAGAATAACTTATTGGAGTCTCATAACTCATTGAGAAATGTCCTTTTGTTGTTTTTGATTTTTATCTTTCAGTAGAGGAAACTAAATACACTAAAAATACTAAAAAATAAAAAAATAAATTATTTGTCCATTTCCATATACTCATTGCCAGAGTTGGGGTCTGAATCTTTTTTTTTTTAATTACAATTCCTATTCAAGCCACTACTTATGGAAAACTGCATCTCAGCATGTGTGCAAATGAGGATTTGGTCTTTGAAAATATGCTAGCTCAAAGGAATCTTCTTCCAGACAAAAATTCTATCATTATAATATGATGTAGTCATAGGTTTCATAAATACAAGGGTTTATCATTTCATGTTCACTAAATGGATCCAAATTTAGCTAAGTGAACAGATCTACTGTGTTCCCTGTTTCATTTTGTGTACTTTTATTTGCCTTAGGCTGTCACTCTGTCACTAAAGTTAAATAATTTTTATTGAAATATGAAGTCAGAAATAAGCAAAACAATATTCAATTACATTATCTTTTTATAGGACATAATCATGAATTCATGGTCTTACTCAGGCAAGAAAGAAACATATCATGTATTAATATCCCAAATGAAACTAAATAATATGTGTTATGCAAAGAAGGAAAAAATAAAATTATAATTACAACTGATACTAATCCCATTTTGTTTTGCTACTCACTTATAATATGTGGCACTTGGCAATCTACCTGAGCTGACCATTATTTATTAATGCTAAATTTTATAATAAAGTCTATTCAATCAAAGTTCTTAAGAACATAGAAGTTGCCTATAATTATTGTGATAAATAAAATAACATACTTAGCATTTTTGTTTCTTATTTAGTTTAATTTCAATTCCTTTCCTTCACACAAAAAGGGGGATCAGTGCTTGATTTGTTTTTCACACACATGAGTAACACAGATCTTAGATCATTTCATTTGAGTAAACTAAACTTTGCCCTTCAGGATTCAGGCCACATGTCCCCAAATGCTGTTTTCTTTTACAAAAATATTTGAGATTTAAATTGGCTTTTTTGTAATAATTGTAGATAGCAAGAGTATAGTAGGAAGGGACAGCTAAGTGGCACAGTGAATAGACCATCAGATTTTGAGTCAGGAGAACGTGAGTTACACATCTGACGTCAGACATTTTTTAGATGTGTAACCCTGGGCAAGGAACTTAACCCTATATTCCAGTCCTCACCCTTTTTTCTTAGAGTTGTGACTAAGGCAGAAAATTTAAAAAAACAAAACAAAACTGGAGACTATAGTGAGAAGTATTGAAAGCCAGGCCCAGAGATGAGAGGTCCTGGGTTCAAATATGGCCTCAGGCACTTCCTAGCTATGTGACCCTGTGCAAGTCACTTATCCCCCATTGGCTAATCCTTATTGCTCTTAGGTATTAGAATCAATATGTAGTATTGATCCTGAGACAAAAGGTGAGAGTTTTTTTAATATAAAATGGGGGGGGGGGCAGCTGGGTAGGTCAGTGGATTGAGAGCCAGGCCTAGAGACGGGAGGTCCTAGGTTCAAATCCGGCCTCAGACACTTTCCAGCTGTGTGACTCTGGGCAAGTCACTTGACCCCCATTGCCTACCCTTACCACTCTTCCACCAAGGGGCCAATACACAGAAGTTAAGGGTTTAATAATAAAAAAAATTTTAAAAAATGGGAAAAACAATCGATTTTCAATCTTATATCTTTGGTTCAAGTGTAGGCTCTGACAACCAATACTTAGATAATATTAAGATAACTATGTAAAAATTCAAGTTCTTAGTTTTTTCATCTGCCAAATGGGCAAAATATTGATTTGTGCAAAAGTGTTATGAGGATCTAAATATTTATTACTTTACAGTTTGACAGATTCTAGAAGTAGTGAATTCTCCTTTTTGGAGACCTCCAAGTTGTAACAGACTGACCCCTAATAAGGTACAGATTACGTTAAATTTCAACTGAAGGCTCTTTCAACTCTGAAATTCTCTGATTCTATGACCTTTATCACAAAATAAATATGAATTATTACTCTTGTTGTTTATATCATCTCATTCTACTCATCTTTTTTCCTATGGAATTTAGATATAAATGGTTATGGAATGTCCCTCTTCTGTTCTATTTTTTATTCCATAGGGAGATAAAATTATTTTTCATAACTGAAAAAGTATTAGGGCATGATCTAATCTTCTTTAGCTCACTGAAAGCATCTTTAGGATGACTCAAAAAGGAATATGATTTTGGTTTCTTCTCTAGGTCTTTCTATGGACTCTTTTATTTTGAGGGTACAAATGGTTGTGGGGAGGGCTTGAAGTGAACCCTCTGATTTGGAAAGGGTACCTTTTTCAAGGATGAAAGACTCCAAAACTTAGCTAAAAAATAAAAAGAGAAATTTATTAATTTAGAAGGTAATGTTGAATCTGGCCAAGAGGACAGCATACGTGAAAAACTGCTTCCTCGGGGGATAGCATAGATGGAAAGCTGCCTCTAGAGAACATCAAGTATGGAGTCATTATGCTCTTTACAACAATGGAGATGTGATTTTTAGAATGGTATGCACTGAGGCATGCAGGGGGGAAACTGTGCCTGAAGATATAGGGAGTGACCCTCATAGTTTATGGGACAGATGGATGTCTGAGATACAACCTGATGGTATCAAGGTATAGCCTGGAGGTTTATTTCTCTGTCCATCTGAAATCTAAAGGATAATACAAGGAGGATATTCCTCTCAGGGTTTTATAGGAGTTATCAGATGTTTTGGGTTAGGGGTCACAAGAATATAAGGGAGCAAAGGAATTTCTCTGCTTATAGTTTGCCTGAAAAACTTCTATAATTTTGTAGTACAATGTCCCATGTGAAAATGACTAAAGGTTAATTATTTTTTAAAAAAAGTAGAAATAAGAACTCTTCCCTTCTACTCCACTTCTAAGAAAAATTGATAAGGTTAATAATTCCACTTTGTTTCTTGATAGTTTATTTGTTAATAAGGCATACATAACATTTTTGTAGAAATAAAAAAGCTAATCAATGACAAGATTTGCTAGTATTTGATTATTAAATTTACATTTTGAACTACAGATCCTCCCCTCAAGCAAAGTTGCATCATTGGAACAACATAGGCCAGGCAAACTCTTGGGATTTCAACCACCTCAGGAAAATTTCAAATAGTGACAGTCATCTGCTATGAGATTCCTCTTTTTAAACAGTTCTCTAATATTTAGATTATTTTGAAAACCATTTGACAAATACTCTATTATCTTTTGGAGTAGTCAAAAATGAAATATTGCTTTTGCAATTGCAAATAATCTAAGTCAGGTCAAAGAATTGTTATGATTGCACTAGGGACTCATTGGTAACCTCTAATTATATGTAGAAACATACCCAAATACATGTACATGTGTATATGTTTGTATATATACACATATATGTATATAAGGATGGGAGTAGAAGTAAATAACAATGAGCACAAAAGAATAGAAAACAACTGGAAGAATGGAGAAAGAGGGACAGTAAGAATTTGGCCTGACCTTTTTAAAAAAAGGTTAAATGTTTTTCTTATAATTGAAGAAAAAAATAAAATATTCATTAAAAATAATGGAATAGTGGGCAGCTGGGTGGCTCAGTGAATTAATAGCCAGACCTAGAGATGGGAGGTCCTAGGTTCAAATCTGACCTCAGACACTTCCTAGCTGTGTGACCCTGGACAAGTCACTTAACCCCCATTGCCTAGCTCTTACCACTCTTCTGCCTTGGAGCCAATAAAACATTGTATTGGCTCCAAGACAGAAGGTAAGGGTTTAAAAAAATAATGGAATAGGTAGCATAGTGTAAGAGTGCAAGACCTGCAGTCAGGAGGATCTAGGTACAGATCTAGCTTCAGATACTTCCTATCTGGGCAAGTCAAAAATTGCCTAGCCACTGCCATTCTTTTGTCTTTGAACTGATTTTCTAAGACAGAAGGTAAGGGTAATAAAACAAATTAATTAATGATCTGATATGCCATCCCCCCAAAATAGTTCCTTGGTAGAACTGGAAAAGGGAAAGTCTTTCATAACATATAGTTGTGAATAGGTATGGAAAGAAGAGTGAGGGAATTGGCAGTAGTCATAATAGAAGTTTGTAGACTGTAGTTTTCTGGAACCATAAGTCACCAGTTTAATTTCTGATCTTGGGGAAGATATATCTTATGTTCCTACTGATCTATATGTTGGCAGTTATGGGGTGTAGTGAATATATTACTAGTGATAGAGTCAGGAGGTCTTAAGTGTTTGAGCCAAGGCAAATAATTTATCCCTGTTTGCCTCAGTTTCTTTATTTGTAAGATAAACTGGAGAAAGAAATGGACAAACATTCCAGTATCATAGCCAAGAAAACCCCTAGTGGGATTTTTGTGGGAGAGCTTGAGATTAACCCTGTGCCAGGAAGTGTGCTCCCTCAAGAATGACAAGTTCTGATGATTATCTTTAAAAATAGAGATTTTTATTTGGGTTAAATGGCCAGGAGGTAGGTGCAGGATCAAATTGTTTCACTGAAGCAAAGGAGTTCAGGATTTTTATATCCTAAAGGAATAGGGTCTATATGACAGCGAAAGAAAGGTGAGGAGGGGAGACAAGCAAGGGGAATATTGTAAGGTGCCTTAGAGTCTAGGGAAGAATCATATATTGCTTATGACATCTTGATCATAAAGGTGGGTGAGCTGCCTATCCTGAGGAACCTAGTGATGTTTGAGGTGCAAACAGAAGGTATCCCTCTGTGTTAAGACCCCTATCATAAAGCTAGTGTAAATGCATCTAAAACAAGAGGCAGAGAATCCTTTATTTATTCAGCTATCTCTTTGGTTGCGCTAGGAACCAGCTTTCTTTAGTCATCACTACAGGAAAGTAAGATTGGGAAATTCCTCATGTAATCTTTGACCTGGGATTCCTCTAGGGATTTGGGGTGTCCAGGGGACCATGTGCTCCCATCTCAAGATCACAGAGTCAGACACCACTAATTGGCTAAACAAGAGCTGCAACAAGAAAATTGTCCTGTAGCTCTATTTTGGAAGGAAAAGGTCTTCTCTTTAAATTGGCAAGTTTACAAAGGAGGAACAACATCAAATATTAATCCCTCCTCACAAAATGTATTCTTGCAACTTAAGTTTAGTAAGCCTTTGTCTGTGGGAGAGACTGAAGTTGATTGTATTTGCACATTGATACTTCTTTCATTCACCACAATGTTTTATTATAGATTATTTTGACACAGTTAAAAAGATTTTTTCACCCCACATTAACAAATGGATAACTTTTTCTGACCTCCCACCCCAGAAATGAAAATCTAAATGGTTCATATTCCACCAACAAAGGTTATTTTTTAAAACTAATAATGTGTCCAACTGCATTTGATCATTCAATAAATCTAAGTTTATATTATGTTTTACATATTTTTCAAAGATTTCAAAAGGAACATGGTATCTATAAACTTAATGCTTTGTTGAGTTTATAGCAAATTGCCTCCCCTCTGCTACTCAGGAACATAAGCCATTTCAGCCAATCAAAATATGCAACTAAAACCCAATCTTCACCATCCATCATAGAAAAGGGAAATCCCACAACATGCCTTTATTTAACTGATATAATAGTCTTAAATAATGGGAATCTCAAAGAGAGGGAGAGGTAAGAATTGCTGGTGGAAAAACTCAAATGCCTAGAGAATGGAATGCTTATCTCAAACCCTTTCCCTTGTCATCTTTTTTTTACCCTCAATCACAGAAAACAATGGGTCACTTGGAAGGTAAAGTAGTGACTGCTAGGGAAAAAAATGACAATTCACTCCATTATCTTTGCCAAGGAAGTCACAAATAGGGTCACAAAGTGTCATATTTGGCTGAAATAACTGAACAACAATAAACATTTGATTGGAAAATATACCATAAAGAGGAAGTGATAGGAATGAACCGTAAACTTATGGTAAAGGAAAGGTTAAAAGAGCATTTAATACAATGGAGATTATTCAACTTGAAATCTGTAGACCCAGGTTCAAGTCCTAGCTCTGTCAGGCACTATACTGTGTGACCTTAGCCAATTAACCTCTTTGGACCTTAGTTTCGTCAACTAAATGATGAGGAAGTTGGACTATTTAATACCTGTGGTCCCACTCCACTTCTAATTCAGGTTTGTGATATTTGCCCTGAAACCCTTATTTCCCTCTTATTCTCAAACTCTGTCCTATCTTTTTTTTCCAGATCCATTTCCTTGATCTTGTACTATATTTCTTTTCCTCATTATCAGTGAGTTAAGGCTGAAGCTAAAATCATAACTCAAAAAGCTCCATAGGCAGTTTGGGTTTGTGAAGGAAGCTTATTCTCTTGAGAAAAACTCACAGATGTTCAAATGCTTAGTGCTCAAAACTCTCCCGGGGGAGGGGGGAGCGATGAAGGGGGGTGTTGCTTGTACTTCTAAGAGATATCCCTTAGGCTAAAGATTTTTAAAAGCTTCCCCCCACCCCCACCTCAATGCATTTCTGCTCAGACTTCTCATTTGAGACTTTATTACTACTTATATTTCTAAATGCTATATAGCTGACCATGGTCAAATTTAGGTAAAATTCTTCAGTCTGCAATTATATTTCCCTATCCAGCCCTCCAGATTCTGTTCAAACACTAGCTCCATTTATTAAACCATTTGAAAACTTTTGCAAAGGTGTTGTTCAAGGCCTAAAATGATGACTTATTCAATGGTCTAGCTATCTAATAATTACTGGAAAGAAGATAAAAAATATAATATACCCTTGATGGTAAAAACTATGGGATGTATGCCCCAAAAGGCAGGCAGAGCCCTCTCTGTGGGCATGCCTGAAGTCAGGTGCCAGGACTCTGCGTCCATTACTAGAAATCCAGAGGGACTCATGACAGAGCTGTTCCCCTCACCCTCTCCATGTGTTTGAGGATATTCCTCACTTTCCCCTCCCCTCTGTGCAGTAGCCCAATGGGAGCACTTTTTCCCTTCCCTGTCTTGACTAAGGTACTACGAGGAGGCGGGGCATGGCACTAAGTCTTGGGTGGGCCTCACATGCTCCATGAGGGTGCAGCACAGATGGCAGTCTGTTCAGTCTATAGTGAAGGTGATTCCTGTGGTGGAGCTGGAGAGGAGTTAAGCTTGAGGGGAACATAACTCACAGCATGGCATAGTTGGAGGGTAGCAGAGCTTGAGGGGGAGAAGAGCTGGTAGATAATATAGCTGAAGGGGAGGAGAGAACTGAGGCCAATCTCCTCCCACTCTCCATACATGCCTTCCATGACCCACCCCTCTTACCCAGTAGCCTAATGGGAGTGATTCCTCCCTCCCCTGTTTGGGGTAAGGGAAATGGGGTGCAGCACTTAGTCTCTACGGATGCAGGGGTGGCACTTGGTCTCTGTAAGGGGTGGACATAGCACTTGGTCTGGGGAGTAGGCCAGGCACTATGTCTTTAAAAGGTTTACCATTACTGAAATATACAATATATAAATATTATATGACTAGCAGTCATATTATAGTAAGATAAAGCATGTGTGTAGAACAGAAACCAATCAACCAACATATTATTAAGCACTTACTATTCTAAGTGTGGATTTGGGGTAAATCAAGGATAACTAAGCACTCATCTTGGAAGGGGACTCGAAGCCGACCCCATGGAACTCTGAGAGAATTCCATTTGGGAGGGGCCAGCATCAAGAGGAATTTAGAGGAGAATTCTGAAGGTCCTCAACTGTCACTTCTCTCCTGACCAGAGGAGGAGCTGATGGGTTGGTTCTTTGGTTGGGAGGTGTGAATTGTGGGGTGGATCCGGAGTGAATTGGGTTCCTCTGTACTTTTATGTGTAGCTATCGGGAGATCACAAATACCTACAAAGAAGACATTGAACAGTCATTTTCCAATTTAGCCAGAGAAGCTGAACTCCTGGGGGGGGCAGCTTTGAATGAGGGGGAGTTCTTTCCCTGATCTTGCCTGAATCAATTGATCCTGTTACTTCCCTGTGATATTTAGAAATATTTGATAGTAGACTGTAGAGGGAAGAGAGTTAGCTACTCTGACCAAGCCACTGAAGACATCCAGAGCTGCTCTCTTGAGGGGAAGACTTAGATGCTAGTGAAGTTCATCCTTTCCCTCCTTCCTGGATTCCCCTCTGCCTTTCCCCCTGTACCCTGAATTGAATTTATTCTTTAATAAACCCCTGTTAGTTCCAGAACAGTTACATTGAAGGAGGAGGTGACTGATTGTGTGGCTTAGGGGAAGACCGTTACCTGACTCCATCTTGAGGGGTAAAGCTACTTGTACTTAAGAGATTGGGGGAAGCTTGTCTCAACAGGGCTGGTTCTGGGGATGGGATCCCATCCATTAAGTTCGCAACTGAACCCCAACACCTTCCTTCAACATCCCAATTTATAGTTTTATCAGTTTGGGAAGCTCATTGAGTTTATTCCCTCATAGGTCTTCCCTGAGGTGGGGGTGAGTGAATAGTTGATCTGGCCTTTTGAAAGCTAACAAGGGGGGAGTTTAGATACACCCCCCTACCATCAATACTTATCCCATACACTATATACTGGATAATGTATTATGCAGTGGGATACAAATATAATAATAAGACACTTCTTGTCTTCAAGAAGCTTACAGTTTATGCTAAGAAATAACATTTACAGAGGGAAGATGAAATTTTCAACCAGTCAATAAGTATTTATTAACTGTTATGATCTTACAACCCAATTGAAAGTTGTAAAGGAATACAAAGAAAGTATAAGATATGGCTTTTACCCTCAGAAAGACAGCTAGGTGGTATGTAGAATGAATAAGGATTGGACATTGACTCAAGGCAACCTGAGTTCAATTCTGTCTCATTACCTGATATCTCTATAACAATGGGAAACTCACTTCCTATCTGCCTTATTTTCTACTTTGGTAATAATTATACTATTATTTTAGAGTGCTTTGAAGATCAAATGAGAAACGAATATAAAATATACTATAAAATTTAAAGGACTATGTAAAAGCAATGAATTTTTATAATCTCAATAATGAGAGAAATCTATCACATATGAAATAATATTGCATGAAAGTTCCTTCAATGAGGAACTTATATAGATCTTATTCTACCTAATTTTGGTCCTCTCCTAAACTTAAGAGTATATCTGAGAAAAGATATGCTGAAGGCTTTTTAATTCTTATGCAAGACATAATCTGACTCTAACCATGTGACTTTTCCATTTTGTTTTGCATTATACTGAACAATCAATAAAATATGTTAATTATACAATCAAGTGCTCTATTAGGTAGCATAGATTATAATTACTTAAAGAGTTCTGGAAAGAGAGTATTCAGTGAAGGAAATGGTCCCATCTACATCAAGGGATTTAAGTGGGATTCTTGTCATCTAGATGGAATTTATATAATTAATAGACTAAGTAACAACAAAAATGAAGGCACAAGTTCCTTTAATGAGAATATATTCAACAATATATTCAAGAGATAGACTAGCCTGTTCCTAGTTGTGGGTATTTAGTGAAAAATTTAGGAGATAAGAATAGTACTTCATTGTAGTTGTGGGAGGGGAAAAAGGAGATTTAAATGTAGTGTAAGAATTTAAATTTAGGTTTTTGTACTAATATGAAAGTTCTAAAGTAATATTGTGGTTGCAGATTTAAAAATATTATAGTTTAAGTCAAAATTACTTTTAGCAGTTTTATTGACAAAGAGGTGGAAAGAGTGAAAGTAGGAAAATGTACATAAAGAGACAGAAAGTACTGCCTACCTACAAATACCCTAAGTTTAATCCTAATATCTCCAGATCACAAATGTGAATTCAAAAGCAAATCTCACCGGAATCCAAAGTCCTAATTAGGAAGCCAAAATGCTGAAGAATCCACCAAGAACCTTCAGTGTACAGGAGGCTAAGGCTACCAAGAATAACACCAGAACTCATGCTGAAAGGAGTGTTCCACCAAAGCACCAACAAGTAGAGTGGGTCTCCTCACCAAAGAACCAAGGAAAGAATCACTCCACTCACCATTGCAAGCCTACGAGGGATCCAGGGAAAAAGTATCCTCCAAGCCAGGAAAGGAATCTCCAGAACTAATCTTTCCAAATGCCAGGAAAGGAATGAATTCTAGACCATGTTGGTCTCTTTTTATACCTCTTTTTTTCCATGTCACTTCCTGTCACTTCCTGTCACTCCTCCGACTTCATGGAAACCATTGGCAGTCTTTCAATTTGCCTAGTACTGTTTAAGGGGGTGGAGGGAAAGTGGCCTTTGGAATTGTCACTTACTCTGGTAAGTGATTTGTGCACTCTCATACTTAATGGTAAATAGGGATACTTTAAGTTCTTGATTTGATTAGCTAAAAATTGGCCAGGAGAGAGTTAATCCTATCTTTACAGTAGAGACTATGAGAAAAATGATAAGATGAAAGTAAAATTTAAAGAAAACTAATCTAATGACTAGAGCAATGTAAGTCTATGATCAGCAAAAGTTAAAATCCTATGATAATAAGATAGGTGTAAACTGATAGGAAATTGTCTGAAAGTAGTAGGGAAATAAATACTTAAGACACATTGCTGAAAAATTTAACAACTAGATATAGGAGGAGAAGGATGATACAAAGATGACTCGGATGTTTTATCCTGAATGTTTGAAAGAAAAATTGTTGGTAACAGCAACAGAAGTAGAGATTTGGAGAAGTAGTGGTAGAGGAAAAGTTAAGTTTTGAACATATTGGGTTTGGTATGATTACAACACATTCAAGAATGTCAAATTGGTAGTCAGAGACATACAACTAGAGTTGAAAGTTGGGGAAGACTGATAAACATAATGATATGTTCTCTATGCTAACTTTAGTGTCATCCTCAATTTCTCACTCTCCCTCACATTGTATATTCTATCAGTTGCCAAGTATTCTTATTTCTAGGTTCTTAAAATGTCCTTATTTGAACCCTTCCCTTCATTCACACCTCTACTACTCTATTTCAAATTCTTATCAAGTTTCACTGGACTACTGAAAGTCTCCTAACTCACCTCATCCTACTTCAATCTATTCTCTATACTACATTTGAAGTGATTTTCCTTAAGGACATATTTAACTGTTTATCTCCTACTGCGTAAACTCTAGTGACTCTGCCCCTAGGAACAAATAAAAACTCCTTTGCTAAGAATTTTAAGTCCTTCATGTCCTGACTCCTTTGAATATTTCCAGTCTCAATTCAGAAAAATTGTCCTTTTGTTTATCACACAGGACACTCCATCTCCCTTTTTTTGTTGCTCTCCACCAGTTATGTCCCACACATGGAAAGCTTCTTTTCCCAAAGGAAGTGTTCAAGCACTATCCTTTTTTAAAGATATTTTATTTTTCCCAATTACATTTAATTAAAAAAAATTTCACATACATTTTTTAAGTCATGAGAGTAAAATAGTCTCCCTCCTTCTCTTCTCTAGAGAATATTGTTATGAAACCAAAACTCCAATATAAGAACACAAATAAACTCAAGTAAGAAATAGTATGCTTTAATCTGCATTCTTACTGCAACAGTTCATAGTCTGGAGATGGATAGAGTTCTTTGTCCTAAGTCCAGAACTGTCCTAGATCATTGTATTGCTGAGAGTAGCTAAGTTTTTCACAGTTGATCATCATTACAGTCTACCTTTACTGTGTTCAATGTTCTGGTTCTGCTTATTTCACTCTATATCTGTTCATACAGGGCTTTCCAAATTTTTAAAATTAATATATGTATTTAGAATACTTTTCCATGGTTGCATGATTCATGTTCTCTCCCTCCCTACTTCCCTCCCCCCTCCCAAAGCTGACAAGAAATTCCACTGGGTTACCACTCCAGTTGTATGTCTCTGGCTACCAATTTGACATTCCCTCTTGAATGTGTGGTAAACATATCAAACCTAATATGTTTTGTTGGAAATATAAAGAAATGCTGATGATTTATGGGAATTTATTTTGTACCTTGCAAATTATTAATTATTTCCACTAAATTTTTAGTTCATTTTCCAGAATTCTCTAAGAATCCCATCATATCTTCTGCTAAGCGTGATAGTTTAGTTTCCTTATTAACTAATTTGATCCCTGCAATTTATTTTTTTCTTCTCTAATGGCTACCCCTAGCATTTCTAGTACAATATTAAATAATAGAGGTGATAGTGTACATCCTTGCTTCATTCTTGATCTTACTGGAAGGTTTTTATTTATTCCCTTTGGAGATGATACTTGCTAATGGTTTAAAATATATACTGTTTATTATTTTGAGGAAGGGCCCTTATATTCTTATACTTTCCGGTGTTTTCAATAGGAATGAGTGTTGTATTTTGTCAAAGGCTTTTTCTGCATCCATTGAGATAATCATGTGATTTATTTTGTTTTGCTTATTGATATGGTCAATTATGTGAATGGTTTTCCTAATATTAAACCATTTTTGCATCCTACCTGGTCATAATGAATAATCCTCATGATAACTTCTTGTAGTCTTTTTGCTCGAATTTTATTTAAGATTGTTGCATCTATGTTCATTAAGGAGATTGGTCTATAGTTTTCTTCTCTGTTTTTCATCTACCTATCTTTTGGAATCAGTACCATATCTGTGTCATAAAAAGAATTTGGTAAGAATCCTTTTTTGCTTATTTTGTCAAATACTTTGAATGGCATTAGGTTTAGTTGTTCATTAAATGTTTAATAGAATTCACTTGTGAAACCATCTGGCCCTAGGGATTTTTTCTTGGGAAGTTCTTTGATGGCTTGTTCAATTTCTTTTACCAAGATTATTTAAGTACTCTATTTCCTCTTTTTGTTTATCTAAGCAATTTATATTTTTGTAAATATTTACCCATATGACCTAGATTTTCATATTTATTATCATATAATTGAACAAATTATATAGTTATATAAATGAACAAATTAATAATTACCTTAATTTTCTCTTCATTAGAGATGAAATCAACCTTTTCATCTTTGATACTGCCAATTTGATTCTTTTCTTTCTCTTTTTCTGATTAGATTAACTACCATTTTATCTATTTTATTTGTTTTTTTTTAAAGTACCAGCTCCTGGTCTTATTTATTAGTTCTATAGCTCTTTTACTTTCAATTTTGTTACTTTCTCCTTTGAATTTTAGGATTTCAATTTAGCTTTTATTTTGGGGTTTTCAATTTATTCTCTTTCTAGATTTTAAGTTGCATGCCCAATTTGTTCAACTAATCTTTCTCCTTTTTGTTAATATTGGCACTCTTAATATGTGTATTCTCCTCCTTCTTATTTTCCCCTTTTAAGCCTTCTCTTTCTCTTTCCTTTTACTCTGTCCCTCTTCAAAAGTGTTTTGCTTTTAATCACTTTCCACTTCACCTTTCTTTCTATTACTTTTCAATTATTACCATCCTACACCTCTATAGGGTACCATAGGATTCTATGCCCAAGTGAGTATGTTTATTATTCCCACTCTGAACCAATGGTAATGTGAATTGAATTTAAGCATTGCATAGCACCACCATCATCTTCCCCTCCCCCATTATAGATTTTTTTTGTACCTCTTTAGGTGAGATATATTAGTTCACCATTCTACATATCCCTTCCCTTTTGTCTCAATGCAATCTTCTTTTTCCCTCTCAATGTGTTTTTTTTTTTTTGCATATCATGCTATCCTAACCAGCTTCCTCCCACATCCTCCCACCTCTGTCCATGTATTCTCTTCCTAACTGTTCTGATACTGATAAAAATTTAAGTTACAAAATCATGTTACCATCTAGGAATATAAAATTTGACATTATTGAATTCTTTAAATTTTCTCTTTCTAGTTTACCTTTTTATGATTTTCATAACTCTTGTCCCGAACATTATATTTTCTGTTTAGGTCTGGTATTTTCATCAGGAATGCTTGGAAATCTTCTATTTTAGCAAATGACCATTTCCCCTCCTGAAAGAATATATTAAGTTTTGGTGGGTAGGTGATTCTTAATTGTAAACCTAGTTCCTTTCCCTTCCAGAATATCATATTGCAAGCCTTTGATTCTTTAATGTAGAAACTACACTGTCCAATGTAATCCTAATTGTGATTGCATGATATTTGAATTCTTTCTTCTGCTTGCAGTATTTTCTCCTTGACCTGGTAATTCTTGAATTTTATTCTAATAATCCTAAGAGTTGCCCATTGTGGATTTATTTTAGGAGGTGATCAGTGAATTTTTTCATTTTCTATTTCACCCTCTTCAAGAATATTAAGGAAATTTTCTTGAATAACTTATTGTAATATTAAGTTTAGGCCTTTTCTTTTGATAAAATTGCTTTCATGTAGTCCAATAATTCTTAGATTGTCTCTCCAGGATGTTTTTTTCCAGTTCACTTTTTAAAATGAGATAATTCATATTATCTTCCAATTTTTTTTTCACTCTTTGGATTTTGTTGTATTGTTTCCTATTGTCTCATGAAGTCATTAGCTTTGTCCAATTCTGATTTTTAAGAAATTATTTTCTTCTGTGAGCTTTTGAACTTCTTTTTCCATTAGACTAATTCTGCTTTCTAAGGAGTTATTTTTTTCTTGCATTGGTTTCATTTCTTTTCCATATTTTTTTCTGCTCCTCTTATTTGACTTTGAAATTCCTTTCTGAGTTCTTCTCTTGCCTGAGACCTATTTGAATCTTTTTTTAAGTTTTATGTGTAGCTGCTCTGATCTCCTTGTTTCTGCTAAGTCTCTGCCTTGCTTTATCTCAAAAATAATATTTTGTATCTAGGTTTTAGTTGGCTTGCTTGATTTTTGCTGTTTGTTCATTTTCCCATCCTTTTTTTAAATTGGGTTAATTTAGAACATTTTTACATGGTTTCAAGATTCATGTTCTTTTCATTCCTTCACTTTGGGGATACTGTCTCTCTTGGCTTACACTAGTCATACCTACCATAGATTATCCTTCAATGGAGCTTTGTTCTCATTGTAGGATTTTCCTAGGGCTTTCAATTTCAAGGCCTGTGTGTGGGGTGCTGAACTGTTGGCTTAGGCAGGATCTTGGAGTCTTGAAGTTATTTTGGGTCCAGGTTCATAACCTGAAGCAAAAGTGTGAACTGGGAACTTGACATTGGCTTGAACTTGGACTCCTAGGTGAGGTCTTGTTGTTGGCTGAGTAGCCTTGTTGTGGGATGTGAGGCTTTGCTATCAGCTTCCGTCCCTTCACACCCCAGGAAAATAGATCCTCTCTACCTTTCAGGTTGTTCCCTGCAGGAAAGTTGCTTCACTCTGTCCCCTTGTTGGTTCTGTCACTCTAGTATTCTTTTTGAAGCATTATTCAAAATTGGTTGGAGAGGATTTTCAGAGGGATTTTAGACTTTACATGAGTCTACTTTACCATCTTGGCTTTGTCTCTCAAGCACCATCTTTTAAATAAAGCTTTCCTTATACTCTCCAACTTATATTGTCCTCTCTCCCTAATTACTTTTTATTTATTTGTAGTATCATTAATAGTTGAATTTAATATTTATTTGAAATATAATTCTATATAAAGTCATTATCTTTCCCATTAGGCTACAAATTCCTTGCAAGAAGAGGTTGTTTCATTCATCCTTAATATATCTCTAGAAATATGCTCCAGGTACATTATAAACTCTAACAAATTCTTAGTGATTATTATTAGTTGTGTTATATTGAATCTCTGGGAGCTTGAAGATCACCTTTGATTGACAAATAAGTCAGTTGGATGGAATGTTCCCAGGGAGGTCATGAAAAAGGCAGGAAGACGGCAGTTGAGAACCCTGAGCAGAAGTTCTGGGTCTTTGACCTGTGCTGAGGCTAGAGATCGGAGGATCCTGGTCTTGGAGTGAGAGGGTACAAACATCTCTCTGAAAACTCTTCCTGTACTTGAGATACTGTTCCAACCTGTACCTGACCACCACCTTGATGTCTACTGCCCCTAGATATTAGGAGTTTCATCATCTAGATATCTAGTTTTCCCAGGGCCCAGGAGGGATCCAGGAAGTGGGCATGAGATAAAGAAGAGGGTGGAAAGGGTGGAAATAACTCAACTGTAAGGCTGAAGATCTATTGAAGAAGAAGTCAAAGATATCCCAGCAGTTTACCTACTCTGGTTTAGTCCTGGCCAGACTGAACCAGAGGGAAGCTACATTGATTCTTCATCTGCCAGCAGTTGAGATTTCATTAGTAATGATTAGAATAGGGTCTCCTATTCCACAGTCCTTTACCAATATCCTTGTTTAATATAAAGTTTAAAGTACCTTCCTAAAGCAGTTTCCAAGCTTGTTTTGGGAAGGGAGAAATCACAGTCAGAATACAAGGCATTATCCTAGCTAAAGAGCCCAAATCAACATATCAATTAACCCCAGGCGGGTCCTGAAGGGATATACCTCTTAGACCTGAAGGATCCTGCCTGGGCAACTGTTATAAGGGAGAAGGGTCATCTTATTTCTCTCTGTACATCAATTTACCATCTCAAATAGATCAAAAGACCTCCCATAATTATAACAGTTGAAATCAGTAAAATGAAATGGATTTTTGAGCAGGTGATCATATAGAGGAAAGAACAAACATATAATAATTGACCCTTAAGATATAGTCATAGTTAGGGGGAAGAAAAGGAAGTTGAGTAAATAATGGAAGTAGAGAGATTAGAGAGGTAAGAGAAAGAGAAGTTTTTTGGGAAGTAAAGCAACTGATTGAATTAGCATAGAATACTTAGAGAAATTAGGTAATAGCTATTGGAAGAAGTTAATTATTTTGTTATTCTGTTTTTCAGTAGGAGAATTGAAAATATATTAAAAATATATTTAGGGAGAAGGATGGATTAAAGGTGTTGGGAATGATCAAGTATGAATTCTTTCAGGAATCACAAAGAAGAGGGATGAAAAAATTGAGCAAAAGCAATAGCACATGTGTAGACTCTGCCCTTTTATGGTGTCTTTTGAGCAAAAAAAAAACCAGTTTAATGAAAATACTAAAACATTTTAATTTCTAATACAGTAAATATTTAAGAAATAACCAAATAAATAAGTTATTAGGAGAAGTATTACTTAATACTTTTCAATAATATATTGTGGCCCTGAGACAAGAAATGGGAACTGTGAGTCTAAAGGGCAGAAATGACTCTCAATATCAATCTCAAAGATATGGAAACAATGAAGACTGAAATAGAACTAAAAGACTTGTAATCATTCCTGTGGAGAATCCAACATGAAAAGTAGCTGAATAAACAAACAAAATGAATAATTAAATAAATAGTCAAACAAATAAGCAAATAGAAGCAGGCTTTGATTGAGCTACTTAAAGCAGAATAGTGTGATTATCAGCTTGAGATCAAAAGTCAAATAAGTATACACTAAGAAGGACACAAAGTTGGAAAACAGTATGATTGAAAAATCAAAGAATGGAG
Organism: Gracilinanus agilis; assembly: GCF_016433145.1. Lineage (NCBI taxonomy): Eukaryota > Metazoa > Chordata > Mammalia > Didelphimorphia > Didelphidae > Gracilinanus > Gracilinanus agilis. The sequence continues at coordinate 189,236,204 of NC_058135.1, read as the reverse complement.
TTAAGAGTAGCACTGAGGTGCTAACTATAAATTCCAGAAATATGGAGGAGAAAAAATTCTTGCCAGTTCCTACTTTCCCCAAACATAATTTTTGTGCTTGTACATAGATATACAAAACCTAACAAATAAATCAATCCCTCCTTCAAATCTTTTTTTTTTTTCTTTTAGTATTTAGGATTTACTAAGACACAGCTGATTACATATGAATAGTAGAAAGAGTTCTAGATTACAGAATCATATATCCTTTATATATTGTTTACTGGACTTTATCCCTTATAATATTACAAACTCCTTGAGGGTTGGGTCAGTTTTTTATTGGTTTTGTTTTCGTTTTATATTTTTGTCTCAAGTACCTAGGATTTCTCCAATTTCTGTGAGATATAACAGTGCCTAGAAGGGAAAAGAACTGGATTAGGAGACATGGAAGACCTAAATGTAAGTCCCAGAACTGGGATGTGTGATTTTGAGCGTGCCAAATAAATTCAAAGTGCTCCACATATCTCTGGAATATTGCAAGTTGCAGATTGATTGCCAACTTTATTGTCAGAGGCATTTTTTTAATGTAGAATTTTCCTCTGACAAAAGCATCACAACTTTAGACTCATTTTTCCTCTCTCCAAAATTTGGCAAAACTCCTGCATAAATAAGTCAACAAATCTTTGTTGAACTAAATTGAATAAATGAAACATGAGATGTGGGGTGCATTAGGGATACGTTTTATAATGTTAATTTTAAGAAGAATTGACTACAGTCCGTGCGTAATTATTTTACTTTCCCCAAACAAACTAATTTGATTATAGTTTTTTGGGACTTCCTTCAGAAGCATATGAGGTATGCTTCCTCAGAAATTTTGTAATTATACCCCTTTACATATGAATACAAAAATAGCTCCCATATTTATATAGTGCTCTAATGACTACAAAAGATTCTTCCCATGTACATAGAGAAATATAGTACAAATTTTAATTTAATAAGTTCAGATGATGGAGAAATGACTTCTAATTAGGGAAATCAAGCAAGATTTCATTGAAAGCACACATTTCTGTTGTAATTTTAAGGCATATTCTAACATGAACCTTTATTTAGTAAATTATATGCCAGTGTCACAGTTATAGTTACCATCATCACCTCATTATTTTAGGTAGGAGAAAAATGTCATATGATAAAAGTGAAAAAAATAAATTATTATTCATCCTGGCAAGGAGGGGTGATAAGTCAAAATAATTCAGTTTCTAAGAGTTCGATCAGATGGAAATGAAAAAAAATGCTAATCTGAAAATTAATTAGCAGTTAGTCTTTACTGAAGACTCATATATCTGTGATCAAGAAATCTTGGTTTTAATAACTTCTTGGATTATGATCTCCATCAAATAGGACAAACAAGAGATTTCTTTCACTTATCAGAATTATCTGGTTTTCTACAGAATTTGGCAATCAGAACAGCCCTATCCATAATAAGCAAAAGTCTCTGATTAAGCTGAGAGCCTTTTTACCTCTGGAAGATATGAGTTATATATGTAAAGGTTACTGAAAAAGATTTTGGATACATTTTATCTCAAAGTTTAATAGAAATAATATTTTGGTAATACTTAGGTACAGCCAGTTTGACCTGAAGTAAAAGGGACTGGCCAAGAATAGATGATTTCCTGAAATCCCTTCCAGCATTAACTGTGATTTTATTAGTCCATTGTTTTTAAATTTTTGCTAGACCACTTACTACATAGTTGAATTAAGTTAGTCCTTTATTGGTAGCAATAAATTGCTAAAGGCAAACACTGATAGTACATTGTCCAGAATAAAGTGGGACTGCCTTTGGAAACTAATCATTTTGATGACACCAGGGTCTTACTTTACAGGTATGTATTTGGCAAAGTAGTTCTTATAATTAACTTCTGGGACAGAATATATTGAAATAAATAACTTCAACTATTAAAAACATAGTTAAACTCATAGAGCCTTCAGGTCTTTATTCATCAAATAAGGAACTTATACTAGATAATGTCTAGTGTTGCTTTCAGTTTTAGACCTAAGTCAATGAGCCTATGTGACTGCAAAGGATGTTTAAATATGTACATGTAGCAATCTTGAATATTAGGTAGTGCTCAAACATCTATGAAGTCATGGATCCATTAAATCAGGTCCCCCAAAAAATGATTAGCACTCAGTTGAGCTTTTTAAAAATTAATTAACTATACTGTACCCATATTTCCCACATAAATGGTCTATTAAGATGATTGAGAATATTTACTTTATAAGGAAAATTATATAATATATTGTTTATATATTATATAATATGCATTATATAATATATAGTTATTTTAAACAAAACAATAGAACCTTGATAATGTGTATAAGAAATTGACCTTTTGAAAGTAAGCCATAAAATAGCTACATGGGAATAACTCTTCTGTGTTAATGTATATCATCTAACCTGCCTCTTGTGTTTGAACAAATTTACTTTAATAAAACCCAGTATTCTGATTCATGAAAGAATTGTTTAGAATGTTTATAAAAATTTTCTAAAAAAATCTGAAGAATTTGTTATAGTTTGATTAAATGGAAATTAATAATATATATGATTATTTATGTTATGCTTAAAACTATCTTCCTTCTTAAACAAAAATAATCCTTTTTCATATGCTAGATAAAAAATGTCTTTTTTTCTTTTTCTTTCTTTTATTTGTTCTTCAAACCTCAAAGAAGATGTATAGACAGAATGCTTGGTGGATTTATTAAATTGCTCAAACGTATGGAAATAAATTTGGAATCATAACTCCCCAATCACCATACTGTGTACACTATTAGACTAAGCAATATAACAATAATGAGATTAAAGACAGAGGAAAAGAAGCCATATTTATAAAAATATTTATAGTAGCACTCTTTTTGTAATAAAAAATTCAAAACAAAATGGATGACTTTCAACTCAGATATGGTTGAATAATTGTCATGAATGAATAAAATTGGATATCACTGAGCTATAAGAAACGGTACATATTTGGATGATTCAAAGAAATATGGAAAACTTTTAACTGATACAAGGTGAAATTATCAGGATATTAAATTATGGACTAAAATAATATAGAGGAAACAACTTTGCAAAACCTTAGAGCTACAATCTAAGCTTTGAATAATTATGACTTCCAAGGAGGATGATGATTCATACTTCCTGTAACTTGAGAAAAAGGTGATAGATCAGAAGAACAGAATGTGACAGGAATTTGCAGATATTATTATTTTTTTACTATACTTAAAATAAATAACCACTTTAGAGGAGGGGAGATGATGGGTAGCAGAAGTTATTTTTTAAAAAGATGAAAAAAGAAACTAATATTATGAAACATTTAAAAATATACAGAGTAAATGGGAACCATAAACATATAACAAATATATGGTAATTTTTTACTATTTTAGACTTATATATACTAAAAAATCTTTTACAATTTCATGCTAAATTCTTTATTGTCCATTGAATAATGAAATATTCATGTCTATTAACCTCATAATATATGTGTATTCACATGTGGCTACATGTAGTTACATATACATAAAAATACACAATAAATTATTAGCATGAAACTACACATTGGGTGAATGCTCTGCAGATTCGGGACTCATGGACTACAGATGAGATGAGCAGAGTGCACAGGCATGAAAGGGTTTTAGTATTTATTACATAGAATGTATATCTGAATCTGTGGTATCACAGGTCCATTTGACTATTTTGATCAATCCATGAATATATGTTGGGCCCTTACTTTCAACTTAGTATATAGCATACAATTCCCATGTATAGTATAATGTAAGAGGGAAAAAGGAGTTTTTGATTGGATATTAATATTTAAAGGTATGGTCACCAAGGAACTGAATAAATACCAATTCCTAAAATGATTTTAGTTGTTTATTTACAAAATATAGGAGACAGTAGAAGTAGAAAGATGAGAAGAGGGTAGAATAAGAGATCTAACTTAACAAACTGGATTTGTATTTCAGTCTAGGTTTTTCTCTGGCAGAGCTCCAGAGTCCCAGTTGGAGAGTCTCAAAGTCAATTAACAAGGAGGTTAGTCATGAGGGCTTCTCCCAATCAAGGGCCCCTTCAGAGGATAAGGTAGTCAGCATTCTTCACTCAAGACATGTGGTTGTAAGGGAGAGATTTAAGAACAGTCTCACCAAGGTCTCAGGGTTCCAGTTCTAGAGGTCCTCCAAGTCCAAGCCATGACCAAGAAAAGCACAGCTGAGCTCACTAAACTCTCTTTTAAAGCTCATTCTTTTGTATCACTTCCTGTGCCTTCCTCTTAGTTTATGTGTCCAATAACAACAGACACTTTTCTTAGGACTGCCTAGGAGGCAGTCAGTACATTTTGATTTGTCACTTACTCTAGGACATGTGGGTGACAGAACTCCCAACTTGTGAGTTAAGTGGAGATGTTTTTACCTTTGGTGATTAAATCTAAAGATGGGCAGAGTAGATTTAATCTCATTATCACAATAATAAGAACATCATCTTTCCTTTCAAGGAACTTAATACAAAAAAAATCTATATTCTGCTTTTATAAAGCAATGTCTTGAATTCTCTCATTATAGCCTACAGCCATAATTAAAGACAAAACAATATATTAGAAAAATGTCATATGGATATTTAATAATTGAAATGGGTTTGATAAATATAAGAATTTTAAAAATTATTGGAGTTACCATTTATAAAAAATAATCAACTTCTCCAGTCCAAATGACTATAAGCAGCTTTTTATTTACAGCACAGTAGAGATATTAAAGTGGGAAATATAGGGAAGAGGTAGAAAAATCTCCTAGCTACAAATACCCTAAATCCTAATCCTAATGCCTCCAGACCATGAATGGGAATCCTAAAGTGAATATCACCAGAATCCAAAGTCCTAATTAGGAAACCAAAATTGAAGAGCCAAGAGATGCTAAAGAATCTGCTGAGAACCTTAAGCACACCTGAGGCTAAGATCTCTAAGAATCTCACCAAAGGTCATGCTGAAGAGAGTGTCTTACCAAAGCACCAACAAAAAGAGAAAGAGTCCTTGTGGAAGAGCCATGCAGGAAATCCTTGGTCACACCTTTTATATTCTTTTTTTTCAAATCACTTCCTGTCTCTCTCCCACTTCATGTGAACCAATCAAAGCCTCCCAGTTTGTCTAGCACTGTCCAAAGGGGGGCAGTGCTTGTGGTCTTAGGGGTGTGAACCTTTTTTTCTATTAAGTGATTTGTGAACTCTCTTACTTTGTGACTTACTAAGTATTAAGTAGGGGTACTTTAAATACTTGATTGATTAAATTAAAGGTTGCTGATTGATTACATTAAAAATAAACTAAAAGGGTTTAATTCTTTCATCACAGATAAAAAAAATTGAAGTATTCTTCTGTGAAGTCTGCTCAAGCTGAATGTCTAAACCCAATGATCTCTATTTCCCTATCCATGTTCACAGGCTTCAATATGATGTAAACAGTCCTTTTTCAAAATTCATTTCTTCTTTCTTTTGTCATATTTTACTAACTTCAAAAATTTTATGTGCCATGAGCTTCTATTCTTGCTTTTACCCTGAAATTGTGCCTTTGCCTTAACTGTCACAATACTTCATGTCCTATACATAGCCCTGTGGGTCAACAAGTTTAAATAATTTATCCCAAGACATAAGCTCTTCCTCAACACTCAAACATTATGAGAGAATGAAGTTTTTATATTCAATCTTTTAGAATGCATTTCCAATTGCTCTACCACACAGACCCTTCTTTATTTCATCTCTATATATGAATATGCCATCTTTGCAGTACTTACGTCCACATCATTCCATGTGCCTGGAATTTTTATCCATTTCTATATTCAGATCTTATATTTTTCAAGGCTTTCTCCTCCATGAATCCATCATTGGCTACTCTACTTATCATTGTTCTACTTCTTCTCTTAACTTCTATATCATTGTTAATCTATTCCACACAACTTAACACTTAATTACATGTTATCCTGCTTTCATCATTAATTCTGAATCTTCCCAATTATTTTTTATCTTTCTTGACATTAGGAAATATGTCTCTCTCACTTTGGGGTGCTCCTTACTCTCCCCCAAAAGAAAAAAATTGTGTAATGCTAAATAGCAAGTTTGTAATATATATATATATATATATATATATATATATATATATATATATATATATATATTGGAATTTGAGTACTAAAATTGCTTTTACTTTGAGATTGATGAATTTTCAAATAAATTCAATATCTTTTCATTAATCCCCACTATATCATAGATAGAACTGTTGTGAGGAAGATTAGATTAGTTATTTATTAAGATTTAAGGTGTACATAGCAAGAAGGAGTTGGAGCTGGGAATTCCAGGATGGAATGAAGGAGCAGGAAGAAGTGACTTGTGCTCTGAGTGGGACTCCATGAGGGGTTAGCACAAACTGTGGTTAGCCCTGGGAGACCTCAGAGTAAAGGACCCCGCTTTCTGATTTTTCCCTGGGATCCTGTGTGGTGGTGGCTTCTAGCAAAGAGACAAGATCAACAGTGCTGTGACAAGGGAAGAGGAGAAGTTTGAGATCTGGTGGACAATGTTTCAAGCAAACACTCCCTACTTAGTACCTGAGACTACCTTGCTTCTTGGCATCCAGAGATCATCAGTGCATTGCAGGGATCATCAGAGAATCCCAAAGCCACATCAGTCCTTAGCTGTGCTGCTCAAGTCTGGCAGTTCCAGACTGAGGCAATCACTCAGAGACTCCATTATAGCTCCTTGGGCCCTGTCTGTTTAGGTCACTAAGTTAGTGTAGAAATAAGTCCTCCCCTTTCCCTGTGGGTTTTGTCATTAGATTTAAGGTTTTAGAGTAGACATCCCTATCCCACCCTTTAGTTGTTTATAATTAAAACCAGTTATAACCTGTTATCTTGCCGGTTGGATTCAAAGCCTCTGGCCCAGGGTGACAGTTGATCAACTGTCCTTTTGTCAGTTAGGAGCAGCTTGGCTGTCCTGGTCTCTATATCCAGGACTAGTCTCTCATAAACCACCTAGTGTGTGTACCCACAATCACCTAGTTTTATTATAATATCCCTGGTGTCTTCATTACCCTTACTTATCATTTCCACAATAGTAAAGTAGATATGAAGACAAAGAAACTACAATATAAGACCTCTTAACTCAAAATAAATTTACAATCTAGCCTAAAAGAAATAAATGTCATAAATATTTAAGTCATGTAGTAGAATCAGATATTTTATAGAAGACATTAAAAAATACATAACATGAGAGAAAAAAAGTGTGGTGATTACTTCTGGCCAGGTGGGATCATGAAAGGTTCTATTTAAAAATACCTGGGTCTTACAGTATATACCTAAAACCATCAACAAGCATTATATGCAATGGGGATAAATTAGAAGCCTTCCCAATAAGATCAGGAGTAAAACAAGGATGCACATTGTCACCTCTATTATTCAACATAGTACTAGAAACACTAGCAGTAGCAATTAGAGAAGAAAAAGAAATTGAAGGTATCAAAATAGGCAAGGAGGAGACTAAGCTATCACTCTTTGCAGATGATATGATGGTCTACTTAAAAAATCCTAGAGAATCAACTAAGAAGCTTGTAGAAATAATCAACAACTTTTGCAAAGTTGCAGGATACAAAATAAATGCACATAAATCATCAGCATTTCTATAAATTTCCAAAACATTAGAGCAGCAAGAGGTAGAAAGAGAAACACCATTTAAAATCACCCTAGACAATATAAAATACTTAGGAATCTATCTACCAAAACAAACACAACTATTATACGAAAACAACTACAAAACATTTTCCAAACAAATAAAACTGGATCTAAACAATTGGAAAGCCATTGTTGCTCATGGGTAGGATGAGCTAACATAATAAAAATGACCATTCTACCCAAATTAATTTACCTCTTTAGCACCATACCTATCAAACTTCCAAAAAACTTCTTTACTGAATTAGAAAAAACTTTAACAAAGTTCATTTGGAATAACAAAAGATCAAGAATATCAAAGGAAATAATGAAAAAGAATGTGAAGGAAGGGGGCCTAGCAGTACCAGATATTAAACTATACTATAAAGCAGCAGTCATCAAAACAATACGGTACTGGCTAAGAGACAGAAGGGAGGATCAGTGGAATAGATTTGGGGTAAATGACATCATCAAGACAGTGTATGATAAACCCAAAGAGCCCAACTTTTGGGACATGAATCCACTATTTGACAAAAACTGCTGGGAAATTTGGAAAACAATATGGGAGAAATTAGGTTTAGATCAATATCTCACACCCTACAGCAAAATAAATTCAGAGTGGGTGAATTACTTAAATATAAAGAAGGAAATTATAAGTAAATTAGGTGAACACAGAATTATGTACTTGTCAGATCTCAGGGAAAGGTAAGATTTTAAACCTGAGCAAGAATTAGAAAAACTTACAAAATGTAAATTAAATGGTTTTGATTATATTAAACTAAAAAGCTTTTGTACCAACAAAAACAATGTAGTCAAAATCAGAAGGGAAACAACAAATTGGGAAAAAA